>NW_007258435.1:867918-999349 GCF_000164805.1 Carlito syrichta | reverse complement strand
TGGGTGACAGAGTGAGACTCCAACTCAAAAAAATAAAATAAATAAATAAATAATATTTTGTTGCTCTAACTATTTAAACACTACCAACTGAAAATGAAGGCAGGAATGATAGCTCCTTACACAGGTCTTGGAAACAAAGGCCTACATACAAAGTGAATTCCTATACAATTATAAAGAACACTTTGAAGCTTTCTGCTGAAAGGTGGGTGTTTAATATATTAAAGAATAATAATGATCAGATAAGAAATTATAAGTAGCACCCAAATTTTTAGTTCTTTGGTGCTATCAAAACATAGTCTCTTAAGGTCCTAACCTGCTAATTAATTTACTTTGATTAAAATTGAGTCACCAAATCTGGTCAATTATGTTGCCTACACCTGATTACTATTCCTGACTACTACTGTTTAAAGTGAATATTTTGAAAAACAAAACAACAGTGAGACTATTTGATCACAGAAATAAATTAAACTTCATAAAATGATTACCTAGGCATGTTTCATTGCCACAATGGGAAAACAACAAATTATTGTACAAATTTGATTAATATTTAATAATTTGAACAAAGAATCAAACACACAGGAATTCTTTTAAAATATAATTGTCAATGCTCATACATACTGTTGAATGGGGAAAAAATTCAGACCAGCATAATTTCATGTGCTAAAAGAAGCTACAAATGATAAGAAAACTTTCATCTTTTGTATGCAATCAGGTTTTGCTCACTATCTTAATTTATGAAGGCATAAGCATTCTATAAGTAGGTAATGGACATTTCTGTGCATTTCATTTCTGGATAAAACAGGAGAGGAAACATCAAACTTTTAATTGTGTAGTGAGCTAATCCATCCTCTGAATGACACGGTACAACTCCAGACTATCATTCAAGTTCAGAAAAGTTTTATAGACTTGGTGCATATCATTTGCATGATTCACCTTTTAACCACATTGTCATTTACACAATTCAGGTCTGTCAATTCACTTTTCTGCTTACATTACCTTAAGAATGCAATGTAGATAGCCAGAGAAATGTTCCCAAGGATACTTTAGCCACATTTTATTATGATCTACCAAAGCTCCCTTGTTTTCAAAGCTCCTTGGAACTAGGGCCTACTTGCAAAGAGGCCGCTACTACCATCACTTTTTGAAACTAGGTTTTGTGAAGACATTGAAGTTTAACCTGACTTGACTTAAGACTTAGTAATTTTATTGCTCTATCAATTTAGACATTGGCCTGACCAATTTTGACATAACTGCATATAAAAACTCTTAAGAGTTTCATGCGCAAAATTATTTTTCAGTCTTTTATATACCCATTTAAATTGTCCATTAGTATCAAAACTGTAGCTCATAGTCTAATAGACATTAAACATAATAAATCAGGAATAAAGACAGGCATAAAAATATAGTACATCAGATTCCAGAACAGTAACAGTGAATGAATGCATTTCCCTTAAAAAGAAGGGGAGAAATACTTATTTAAAAAATTAACATTATAATTTGACTGTGCATCTTTTTTTGGTTATTTTTGGCAGTAAACAAATCTCATTACAAAGACAAAATGAGAAGAGGTTTTGAAAAACTTTCCAACAGTTGGATAAAGACGAGACATTTCTTTTTTTTTCAAAGTTGGCAAGTCATTTGGGGTTCAAATTTCTCTTTGGATGCTCGGGTTTTCTGCTCTCCCCTTGATACAGACATAAACTTACAAACAGCCCCCTTATTTTATATTTCCTCATAACTTCCTGAGTATTTGACATGCTCATTGAACTGAATTTGAGGTCTTTTCAGAATATGGCTCTGGAGGGAAAAAGGGACGAATCACAACAAAAACGAAATAAAGTGAGTTCCAAATACAACTCTGATGTAACTTCTGTGATGTTTTATCCTATGTTGCTTACAATATTGGCTGCACCCAGGGCCTCTTAATAAGAATTTGTCTCTAGTTCTTAGTTGTCTACACAAGTACTGATTTTCAATTTTACTCATACTGATTTTTTTAACCAAATGGAGCTCACTGAGCACAATTTAAAAAAAGCAGAGGAATTCCAATAGGATGCATGTATTTATTTGTTTGTGTGTGTGTTTGTTTTGAGTAGGGGTCTCACTCTGTCACCCAGGTTGGAGTGCAGTGATAGGATCATGACAATCACCTCACAGAAGCCTCGACCTCCTGGGCTCAAGAGATCCTACCACCTCAGCAACCCGAGTAGCTGGGACTACAGGTGTGTGCCACCACACCCAGATAATTTTTTATTTTTTGGAGGGACAAAGTTTTGCTATGTTGCCCAGGCGGGTTCAAACTCCTAAACTCAAGTAATCCACCCACCTCGGCTTCCCAAAGTGCTGGGATTACAGGCAGCGTGAACCACTGCACCAGGCCTCTAACAGGATTTAAATTATGGCTTGGGAGAACCCCAAATCACACCTAAGCCTGCTGTTATAGATATCTCCATAGAAGGGTCTGAGCAGAGTGAGCTGGTCGTTATCAAAATGGCATTGGAAGTCTCCGACCACTCAGTTCTCTAAATTAGTTTCCCAATTTAAGATGACAAAACCTGATCTTATAGAATCTGGAAAACTATTAATTCCAGGTTGTTCACTATAGCTAAGTCCAATATAAAGCTGTCCTTTTAACAAGGTCATCTTTAATGCAACATGATCTGTATTAAAAAAACCATTATTTATAAATAAAGCAGTCAAATTATAGCTCCAATAGCTTACCAGGTGACATTAGGCAAATTACATCCTCTCTGTGTACAAAATGGGGTTAATAATCCTGACCTCTCTCTCAAGGTCTCTGGGGACAATTCATTTAGAAATTGCCTAAGTGCTGTATAAATGTTACTAGCGTTATGAGAGCTTGGTTTTATTGTCATCGGAAGGCCTATCAAAATAAAGAATTCAGAGGTTTAGCCAGAGGTGAATTAACAAAGTGAGGTCTATACTAATACAAGTGCCCTCTGACCTTGGATCACTGAGTTTGAAAAATTGCACAGATCAGAATGTGAATGAAGTCTGAATTTTCAGAGACACACAGTTTTTGTTGATGTATTTCCTATTCAAGTCCTTAGCTTTGAAAATCATTACTGTGGAAGCAAGACAACCGAATTCCATTTCCATCATTCCATTTCCGCTTTTTTTTTTTTTTTTTTTGCATTATTCTCACTGCAATTCCCAGCATCATTTACATTTAAGGATGACATTGAAGACATCTAGGGCTTTCCTCTGAGTCAACTATCCAGCACACCCAGAAAACATGTCCGTCAGTTGGTATGGGTTATGTATACACAAAATTTCTTTCATTTCACTTAAAGGTTTTTTTTTTTTTTTAATTGTGTAATCCTCAGACTTTCATTACTTTTAGAGAAAGTAAGTTTGCCTTGCCATTTAAATTTCCACGGTTCATTTGCTTATTTGGCAGAGTTAATGAGCACCTATCATATATTAGGCACTGTCCTAGGTGCTGGAGATAGCAGTAAACAAAACAGCCAGAAATCCCTGATCTCATATAGCTTATATTCTAGTGGTGAGGAAAATTGTAAGCAACCTTTAAGTAAATGTAGTATTTTAGGATAAAAAAATAAAATATGTTGAGAGGATGGGAGTAGAAAGATGAGGAGGAACTGCCACTTAAAATATGATGGTTAGTGAAAACCTTCCTTGGGAGGTGTCATTTGACTAGAGATTTGAGGGCCCTGAGTGCAAGAGCCAGGGGGGAAGGACTTTTCAGGCAGGGAGAGGGTTCCTGGCAAATGCAAAGGCCCTGAGGTAATAGCTTGTTTGCAGTTTGAGAAAAGCAAGGAGAGCAGGTGGCTGAGGGGAGTGAGCAAGTGGTTGAATGGTAGGAGATGAAGCAAAGCTGGAATGGGGTGCTAGATGACCCAGGGCAAGGCCTCTGGCTTTTACTCTGAGTGAAACGGGAAGTCCATGTGGGATTTTGAGCAGAGGGGTGACATGCTCAGACTTCTGAGGGTGGAATAGGCTGTATTGAGAATGGGTTAGAGCAAGGTTGAGACAGGAAGACCACATAAAAGGCTCTTACAATAGTCCAGAGTAAAGGTTAGTGGCTCAATCCTGAGAGGCGGTATGTGGGTGCATTTTCACAGCTTTCAATTATTAAACACATCCTTCTTTGTCTAACTGAGATTTCTTATTTGAATTGCTTCACTCTCTTGAAAAATATTTTTTTCCTTTAAAGTCTTTCCTTCCCACTCCATCCCTGCCAATAGTAATGCTTATCCTCATTTCATATCTATATAGAAAGGGCTAAAACATGCCCAATTTGGATGTAGTCAAATCAGCAAGGCAACTAGTCTCCAAAATCACACATGATTTGAAAGGATTCCATCGAAGTTCTCAGTACAGACACTTGCCTCTCTTCAATAGCCTCTGTACCACAGAATGTGACAGTATGAATTGGACACCTCCCTCAAAAGTGGGAGGTCAGCGGTGAGGAGGGCGGGGTTGGATTTAGAAGTCTGGGATGAGGCCAACAGCTTCCATTTTCAGTAACGCCTACAACTCTGCCTGTATTTTGAATTGAGTACCAGCGGGAGTGCACAAAAACAATATTAAAGAAAATTTTATATTCTCTTATGCTTTTATATTCTCTTATGTCCATATTAGCCAAAGAAATGTTTGCTGACTTTTAATTCCTGTTTGGTAACACTTATTATCATACTTTTTTTCTTTTTTAGTTTTAGCCAGGGCCAGTACAATTAGACACCCTGGACCAGCCAAATTAATCCTACAGGCCCCGATTGCCAAGAAATAGGAATGGACAATCCTTCACCAAACAGAAAGGAGAAGGCTGCATTTAAGCACAATTCCATGTTTTCTAGGAAGGTGGTGGCTAGGACTGCTGCTCAAAGGGACGATTCCAGAAATTGTCCTTGTGGGACAAGGAGGAAAACACATTAACCTTTTCAACTAATCTAGAAAAAACATTCTTGGCTGCTTCAGAACCAATGCAGAAGGAAGAACATGTAACCAGAGGGTTCTTGAATTACCATGCAATCTTCTCTAGGTAGGTGGGAGTAATCTCTCTCTCTATCTGGGTCCCATTCTTTGCAGGATAATTAAGTATGAGAACTTCCATTTTATAAACTGAAGTGATATATAAACCTTATTAATGGATTATCTTTAAATGAATTATCTCTCTTTTCTTCATTTTAGGTCACTTACTAGAAAAAAAACTAACTTTGGATGCTATAAAAAAAAAAAAAAACTGTTTTCCTGGGATCTTGTGGTTCTAACCTGTTGCTCCAAGTGTACGCATTGCCTGCTTCCTCACCTTCTTCAGGGCCTGACTTGTTTGTCCTCTCTACGAGGTCTTTTCTGGCTGCCTTATCCAAAGGGGCAATCTACATCCCACTCCTTATCTCTTTTCTCTGCTTTATTTGTCTCCTTAACACTTACCATTATCGAGCATATTCCATATTTTATTGATTTATCTTATTTAATGTCTCATGTGCCAGAATGTAGGATTCATGACAGCAGGGATTTCTGTTCCATTCATGCTATATTTCCTGTACCTAGAACAGTGCCTAGCACAGGACATTAATAGATATTTGCTGAATAAGCGATAAAATATTTGTTGAATGAGTATTAATAAATATTTGTTGAATTCCACAAAGTGACCTGATAATAGTGTTAACCTGAAATGTTATGTTCTAAAAATCAAGTTTGGCCAGTACATGTATAGAAAGTATTTCTGGTAAGATACATGAAAGACAAATGACAGCACTCACCTTGGGCAAAAGGATTTGAGGGGGAAATATTTACATATAATTTTATAGATTTATGTACCAGTCTATCTTTAAATCTTTAGAATGTTTTATCATCACTCAGAGATGTCTAAGTGCTATGAATTATGGGTAATTTTTCATTCTTTTTATAACCCTCAATCTTCAAAGTCTAAAAAACTAATAACTGTTAATTTAAAAATAATCACATGCATGTGTAAAAATCTATAATACACATATTTTGTACAGAGGCATAAAAATATAAAAAATACATCTAATAACTATTCTACTTTTTGAATGTTCAAAAAAAAACCCCTTCGAAACACAATTAACAGAACTGCCTTGTATATTGGTACCAATAACAACTGTAGAATATGAGGACTTCCCATTAATTGAGACCTTTGATTCTCAATTCTTGAAGAAGGAGCCAAGTAAGAAAGTATTCTTTTTTTTTTTTTTTTTTTGAGTTGGAGTCTCATTTGGTTGCCCAGACTGGAGTGCAGTGGCCGCTTCCAGCCACCGCAGCCTCGACCTGCTGGGCTCCAGCGATCCTTCCGCCTCAGCCTTCCAAGTAGCCGGAATTACAGGCATGCGCTACCACGCCCAGCTGATTTTTTGATTTATTGTAGAGATGAGGTCTCGCTGCCCAGGCGGGTCTCGAACCCGCGGGCTCAGGCAATCCACTCACCTCAGCCTCCCAAAGGCACGGGATTACAGGCTGAGCCACCGAGCCCGGCTAAGAAAGTATTCTTACAACCTTCTTTATACTATTGATGTAGTAATAAGTATTTCAACTGGGACCAGGGCTTGGAAAAGCATTTCAGTTTCAATTTGAATTTCAAGGTAAGGCTAAGTATTACACAATATGGTATCTCTAACAATTCATCCTGAGAAAAATGGAAAGAAATCATGAAAACTACAGTACAAACAAGAGAGTCAAAGAGAAGTGGGTTGACAAAGTAGAAGAAACAAACTAAAAAAGCATGGCTATTTGAAGAGTAAGAAAACTCAGAATGAGGAGAAAGATACGGCAGGTGAATGTAACTCAATAGCAGAAATATTATTCTCAGTATAATTCCAGTACACATGAGACCTAAGCCATATATATTATAAAATGGTTTACAGGTTTGATCGTTTATTTTCTGGAAATGAAATGTAGAAATCAAGATTGGGAAAAGAGCTCTAGGAAAACCCATGGTGATGATGCCCAGAAGTTTTTTCAAGAGAAAAGAGAGACAAGGGAATGCAGGCTGGGGGAGGGGACTTGTTTTCAAGGAGAGTAAGCATGAAACTCAGACATCATGATGCCCTCGTCCTGTACTTTTTGAAACAACAGTTATTTTGGTATCTTCCTCCTTCTCTCTCACTCTCTTGATTATTCCACCATCTAAGCAAACTATCTTTGATTTTATTTTTTAATCTACCTAACACCAGCTGTTGCCAGAGCCTTCCTATTAAGAGGCTTAGCCCAAACAGTCTGATCTGTAAAGCAAACGTCGAACACATGGAGCCAACGCAGCGTTTTGGAAAGGACTGTGGTCCGAATGCCTGGGTGGGAATTCAGCTCTGCATGTTCCTCGCTGGGTAGCTGGGGGCATGCTGCTCAGTGTCTCTAAATCTTGCTTATTTCATCCTTAAACTGTGGCCAGTAAGACCTGCTCTCTTTGCAGAGGGTGGTTTAGAGGATCAAACTAGATAGTGCAAGCTATAAAGCACTGTATACAAACATAATTTATTTTTCTAGTGATTTGCGTGCTCTTTAGTTATTGTCCATGAAAAATATGAACAGAAATGGAAAAACTGCCCTAGGAAAATAGCAGAATGTCTTTGAACACATTTGCTTTCATTTCTGGCTGTAATAAAAGTCAGATCATGAGCATTTTCAGGGCTGTTTCTAAGATGCAAAACTTTGGTATCAACATGTTTGCTTGGCTGCATTAGGTGTAATCACACCATGTTTCATTTCATGAGGTTAAAACATGAGAGACATTGAATATAACTTTACGGATGGCCTCGGAAGATATTTCATGAGATAAAACTACCACATCCAATTATGATATTTAAAAAAAAGTGTCCTTAACCAGCTTTTCTCATTCTTTTGACCACTGAAATCCCTGAAATACAGAAGATTTCATACAAAAAACCTAAGAGAAACTCTCAAGTTAGTGCAGAGAGAGTGACAACAGAATCTGTTTTTAATCAAAAAGGCACATGGATAAAATTTGTTCTATACATTGCACACAAGAAGTATTATATTAGAAAATCCGGAAAAACATCAGGCATGCAGAAAATAAAGGAGAATAAGGCCTGACTAGAAAATTGTCTCAAGGTAATATGAAAATGATCCATGAGATTATTAAAAGTAAATATCTACACAAAGAATGACAAAAATATTAAAATTACATGCTTATACACCCTGTTGATATATCCTTATGGCAGCATAAACCTACCAGCACTTAATTTTTCTGTTCACATTTTGTTACTAAAAATATTCAAAGCAAACCTGTCAGTTGACCCCCCCCACTCCCCTACCCCCACCCCAATCAAAGTCCCTCTTTTAAGTGTTGAACAAGCTATGTGAAAGATACTGCTATCTGGAACAAACTCCACTAAACAGAATGGCACACTAAATAAAATAAAATCAATGAACAGAGAAATAAAGTTTCAGACAAGCCTTTATGGGTGGAATACAATTCTAATTTGGCTTCAGTTTTAAACAAATCATTAAAATGATACCTGAGAGGAGGAACAAAAGTCAATAGATTCCAGGACTGTCAAACATCATTTTCCTCGGCACATAAAAGAGCACAGATATTACCTTACAGATGAAGTTATCTTGCTGCTTTCCATTTCCTTCCAGTAGCAAAAGGAAAATCTTAAACAAAGTGCCCATCCCAGCACATTTCTGCAGATAAAAGCACTGGCAATTGAACCCTGCTGTGGCTGGTCCATGTGCAGTCAAATGTTAAAGTCCTGCTCTCTCAACAGCCAATCCAAAGCTGCTCAGACCTCCCAGGCCTCCCAGGGTGATCCGCCTGGCTTTGTGGCAATACAATGGGGGTTAAACATTTCCTCGTATCCATTTAGAGGCAAGAAAAAAATCTGTTTAGTTGCTCAAAATTATTTAACAAAACACACAATAGGTTAAAATTTGGTAATAACGTTTCAAGAAAGTAACTGCCATATTTTCATCTATAAGGGGAAAATGTAAGGGTGTTATGTGGTCTTACCTTTCTTTTAAAATCTATTATTAACTCAAAATAACATTTTGAGTTAAGCCTATCTGGTTGCTTAATTATTCTTCTTTACAAGGCACAATAACTGCTTCAGATGGGTTTATTTCAGCCTCAGAACCTAAATCACATGCATGTATAACCTGCCATCTATATGACTCACAATAGTCATTCTGACTTTTTTCTGTCATGGTAGCCTAGAAACTCCATTAGCTTCAATTAATTTAATTTGCTACCATAGTAAAATAAATAGTATAACATTCTTCTTAGTCTCTTTGCCCCTATCTATTTATTTCTCAATTTCATTCCTCTTTTGAGCGTCTCTAGTACCTATTGTAATAAGTATTTACCTATCCAAGCTGTAAGAACTTTTAAATGTTGGTAATTATTCTTGTAAGCCAGATATTGGTATATATGTACATAAGTAAAAATAAGTAAAAATCATAAATAGCGATCTGGTATTTTAGAGTTCTAAATACATTCGAATTATATTTCATGTGAAGGAGATGTAAAGAAAGCAATGGAAGGTGTGTCCTAAAATGTATTATGTCCAGTAGGACCTCATGGTTGGAGCAGCCATGGATCCTTAAGCCACTTGTTTTGCTAGAACCTGTAATGATTACTTTTCAAGCTTTAAAGTTCTCCAGCAAAACTTCAAGAGAAGCAGATTTATAAGTCACCAACTATGACTAGGATTCAAGTTTAGAAAGTGTCCATTTTACTGTATTTTCAATTACAGTTATTCACTTCCTAAGAACAAACCTGAAAATCTGTTTTGCATTTATTACAGTGACTGCTGTGTGAACTATGGGTGAATACATTTCTTTGAAGTTCTTTTCAGTATTTCTTAATGACCTGCTTAGAATAATGCCTTTCTTCACAAAAGCACAATCAACATGTAATATTATCTCCTTCAAAGCATATTGTCAGAGAGAGCAACAATGACACAGCCACATGACCTCTGAAACCCAACCAAGTAGAGACATCAGAGTCCTGACCGCATCCTATCTCTGCACAGCCATTTCTCTGCTTAATATGTCCCCATGAGCTTTGAATTATGCTAATAAAACATGGAAAAATAGGAATAATTTTCTGATTTATTTTCACTTTTTTAAAATATAAAAGAAGTAGGGGGGAAAGCTTTTAAGCTTATTTCCTCTTGATTTTGTATCTACTCCTGTGTATATGTGCTGTCAGTGGTACCTACTGATGGAAAATAATCAGCTGTCTGGTCACTGACACAGTACACAATACTGATAACAGAGACCAGGCTAGATGGTATGATTTATAGGTGTTATCCCTGTTGGTATTTTCCAATCATTTCTTTAAGGTGAACTGAAGAAATTTAAATAAACATTTTCATTGGAAAGAAGAATTTGTCCATATTCCCCCCATTAATATGTTAACATAACCTTTTCTTTTCCTAGTTAACTATTCCCACAGGTATAAAAAAGGCTCATATATCAATCTGAAAGAAGGTTGTATTTTAAAGAACCATGTAAGGACTACTTAAAATGATGCTTCAAGCTGTGATTGTGCTCTGAGCACCAAGGGCTGCCTGGAGGAGGGATGAGTCTGATTATGCAGCCTGACTGACCGAGCCTAATCAGAATTATTTCAGCACACTGCTTCGCTACAACCACAGACCCTAATGGTTAAGCACTAAGTGCTTCTGCAGTCCATTTCTTGCTCTGGCTCCCACTGTGCCTGTTATTTTGTAATAGTGACTACTCTGTGAGCTACTCAAAACATTTTTTGGTAAACAGAAATACTGGGTTTAACAGGTTTCCCCAAATCCATCATCAAATCTGTCACTTTATGACAAGAACAGGTACTGGCCTACGGAAACAGGACCGTGGGGACTGCCATGCAGAAGTGGAAACCTTTAAACTAGTTCTTCATCCTGAATATATTGTTCTTAAAAACTGAAGTCATATTTCTGCAAAAGCAGCTGTCTTAAAAACATGTAACTTTGGATATCTACTTTTAAACTCATAAGTCTATTAACTCTTTTCATCCTGTTTAGCACATTCTGAAATAAGTAGTTCCATTTTGGGGCCCAGGCAAGGCATTTAGGCACCAAAACACATACACTACTTTCTGTTTCCCACATGTAGTCTCAGACCTTCCAGACCTATCCATTTCTGGTATGTAACTGACTTTCTATATAATATAACTTGGTACCCATTTTAATTTAAGTACATGAGAATACTAGATGTACTCTTTATGGATTTTTTTCATTTAACCTAAAAATATGTATCTAAATTTTGGTTAAAATAGATACAATCAGAATTTTTCAGTTTTTAATAAAATGCAATCTAAATTTTATAGTTCTATATGTCATAATGCATGTTTGAAATATTCACCTTTGGTGCCTCAGTTTCCTTATTTGTAAAATGAGGATAATATAGTAACTTCTCCAGAAACCTGTGACTAGGATTAAATGAGGTAATATTACAAATCACTTAGAACAGTGCCTAGCACATAGTAGATGCTGTGTGCGTGTTTATTTTATTTTTTAAATTTTATTCTTAAAAATTTTATTTTAAAGATGTGGGGTACAATTCAGGGTTAGGTATATAATTGTTCATTGTACAGGTAAAGTTTGGGACTCACTTTGGTCTCCACTTTACCTGGTTTGAGATCAGGTACCCTTATTGATGAAGTGTGCCTCACCCCTTCTTTTTCTGACAGTTTCCCACTACTGCCAATCCCTTTCTCATAGAATTATGATACTTATTCAGGGTCTGCTTATGAGAGAGAACATGTGGTACTCAGTTCTTTGTTTTTGTGATAGTTCACTGAGTATTATAGACTCTAAGTCTGTCCAAGTTGCAGTGAAGTTCATAATTTTGTCCTTCATTGTGACTGCATAATATTCCATCATGTATATGTACCACCCCTTTTTTTTGTCCAGTTCACTTTTGATGGGCAGTACGGTTGGTTCCAGAGTATTTCTTTTAAAAAAATAAAAATAAATCAGACACCATCTATGAATGAAAAGATGAGCATGAAATGATGAAAACATAAAGATGATACTGGAAGAATGCTGAACTACTAGTTTACCTTCATAATCTTTATTTTTGTCATTTTTAAGCAGGTCTTTAATTTGCCCAAGTTCACATCCACTGCCAGTTTTTCCTGCAATGCTTAGGAGGTTCTCCTAGTACAGAAATTATGGATGCTTTCCTTTTGAGTTATTTAATGAGAAGAAAAAGGATGTCTGCTAGCTGGTTGAACGTGAGATAAAGTTGTGCTAAAGTAGCCCATGAACTAGGTGGGTGAAAGAATTAACCACATGCTTCTTTCCTCCATTCGGAAATGCTATGCTATACCCAGAAGCTCACAGGCATCAAAGGGCATGTTTCTCAAAGCTGCAGATCTGCATAGTGGACAAGTCAAGTGCCATGTCATTTGGCGAAAGTGCCACAGGAGTCATCTGTTTATATTGTAGAGAGACTCAGGAACCCCATGGATAATTTGATGGCACAGCAGACTGACATCCTATTGCTTTTTCATAATTTACTGATCGGCAAAATGCCAAAACTCTACAAAGTCATTGTGATGCTGAACTAAGGAGAGAGACTGAAAAAAAAATACTTTTGAGGTGAATTGGTATGTTTTCAAATATTTCAAGAGCACATCATAGTTTCAGTTTCTTTCTGAATCTGGGCATCATTAAAATGTCAAGACTGCAATTTGCTCTTTTGTGAAGACAGTCATCTCACATTCATTAATTCTCGGTTTCTTCTTTCTCTTTCTCCCAATCACCATCTCCCTACCACTCTTGCCCCACCTTGTTTAGAGTACATACAGATTTTACAAGCCACTGCTTTAAAAAAAGAACTCTGGTACTGTTACAACTATAAATGATTCCTTAAGAAAAGAGACCCTGTGAATGAAAGTAGTCAAAAGGTTAGATGTCTTTGATAAGAACTTAATAAGAAGGCTGAAATGGACCAGAAGTTCTTGTACGTTACATTTTTGCAACACTTTATATAGAGAGTGTTTTTATGGCTACTCATGTACATGTTGAGACATTGTAGACATGGGATATATCAAGACAACATACATTTTATTTAAAATATATGTCTAATTGTATTGCACTTAAAGTCTTCTTAGTGAGGATTATCTTTATATACATGAAAATTTACCAGACAATGTAAAGACTAGAGCAGCAAAAAATATAATCATAATAAAAATTGGAAGGTTATAGCAACAAGAGATAGAAATGAGAAGAGGAAAAAAAGGAGGTTGTAATAAATAGGAAGTATATTAGGGATTAAAGGATAAGAGATTGCTGTTTTGTAGGTGAAGAAATGTCAAATATCAGCAATTTCAAGTGTTTATACTTAACTCCTTCCCTGTGACTACCCAGTTCTAGTAACGTTCAAATCATTTAACAGAAATACAACCAGGGTTCCCAGAGCAAGTAATTTTCATTTCTATCACTGGTTGTAAAACAAGTGGTAGGCATTATGGAAACTTCAGTTGCTATAGCAATAACCTCCCAAACAGTCAGATTGCTGAAGTGTGTTCAAGTGTTGGTAATTCTTTCTACTTCTTTCTCATCATATATTTAAACACACACACACACACACACACACGCACACACACACACACACACACACCTCTTTTGTAATCAGTTTCCCCAGAACACACCTCTATATAAGAATATACACAAGTAAGTTAATTTTTAAAGTGACTTTACTTCTGACATTTAAAATATTATTTGAATAATGCAGAAGAAATTTATTCACAAAAATATAAATAGAAAGAAGCTTGATAATCTCCGATGTTTTTAATCAGATATTTTCAAAACTGTATAATCTACCACCTTTTAGAAAAATTCTTAACACATTCTCTTTCATTATAGTTGTTACAATTATGTTCGTGGGACACATTAAAAACCAGGCACCTCTATATATTTTAAAAAATTGTCCAAGCAGTGGGTGAGCTGTAAATGACTTTGAGAATCTGTTGAGAGATATGGAGCCTTAATCTAAAAAATTCAGACATTCTAAAACACCTGTTGTTCATATAATAGGAAGCTCAATAACCCTGGTTAAGATCTTCTAAAAGATTAATGCAATTCTTTTAACTAATTTTACCCCTTTGCTACAATTCATCCTTCTTATCATTGATCTTTCTTTTCCTTAGGCAACACTATAGGAGATAATAAAATTCTTCACAAACTCCCCCATCTCTACTGTATCAGTCCCTTGCAAAATGTGGGGTGTGTGTGTCTGTGTGTGTGTAATTTCAACAAAGTTGTAATCCTGAGATTTTTAATTTTTGAAGTCAACATTATGTCATACATAATATTTGGAATTGTAATTTCAAGTGTACACACAATATTCAATTGAAAATGCTATGATGCAATTTTTATTACCAGATACAAGTTTTGAAAAATTTCCTTAAAATAAGCATAAGTAGAATGTTTATGGATGTGCTATCCCCATTATTTGTTAAGCAGTTTTGTTGCTATTTCCAGTGCAACCAGAAGTGTATGCAGTCCCCTTTACATGCTGTAGTACTAGAAAATTATCTTAAAATTATCTATGGACAGTTCAGTAGATGGAAGACATGTTAGTCTTCCCAAACACCAGACAGCATCTATTACCCACTAAGAGATCTCCATTGCCTATGGAATAAAATCCTTGGTTTATTATTCAAAATCCTTCACAATCCAGCTCCTATATGTGACTCCAAATTGATCTGCCATAAGTCTTAAGCTGTTCCTGCTAAACAGGCCTGTGATCCCAGCCCCAAACACACCAGGCCCAACCCACCTGTTTGCAGACACCGCTCTTGGAATGTGCTTCTCACTCCTCTTCCTCTATTCAAATCTCCCTCTTCCTTCAACATCGAGATCAACTCCATGCTCCCCATGACAATATAGCTGAGGAACACATATCAAGGAGCATCCTTTCTGCCCTTAGACCCTCTGGTCTAGCGCTTATATCATACGTTTATCACCTTGTTTTATAAATTAGCTTTTTATTTGAGTTGGAGTTCCACTCCATCGCCCAGGTTGAAGAGGAGCGGCATGCTCACGGCCACCCCAGTGTCAACCTGCTGGGCTCTGGAGATCCTTCCACCTCAGTCTTCCAAGTAGCCAGAACTAGAGACACGCACTATTGCACCCGGCTAAAAACTGGCTTTCAAAAAATGTAATTCTCTCTCCTTCCCAACTTGAATTATAAACTATTTCTCTAACACCACCTCCTGTACTGTGCACACAGTAGGTACCTGTTAACTGTGAGGCTGATCAGTAAGTGTTTGATATATAGTTATATTTTCCGGCATAAGATCCTGGGTATGAACTTGCATAAAATTTGTGAAAACATATTAATTAAATTCACCTCCTCACAGACTGATGAGTGTGAATAATAAGTTCTTGCCCTTCTCTCCATGTTGACACTCTGTTCTTCTTCGTCTCTGTCCTTCCTTTGAGAGTCCTTCCTTCATTCCATCATGCCCATCAACTCATCTGTCATTATTTCTCCCTTCCCCAGAACTGTCCTCTTCTTCAGTTATTCTGTCATGTTTCCATTTCCTTTTTAGCTAATTTCTTCTGTATATTCATAAGGGACAGAATGATTCAGAGTTCTGGGGGTTGTGACTCTCTAACGGTTAAGAGTCCTGGGTTCACATTGCAGCTCTGTCCCATTTCTAGTTTGTGATCTTAGACCTTTTGCCTCTTCAAAACTGAGTTTACACATTTGCAAATGGCCATAACAAGGGTAACCTATCTCACAGAGTCTCAAAAAACATCACAGTAATGCAAAGAATTATGTCATTTATTAGTACATTCTTAATACTGTTAACTTTTAATAATCACCTTACATCTCGATATGCCTATTTTATAAATTCTTTATTTTAAAATTTTGCTATTTCTCCCAATTATTCTTATTTTCCTACTATTGAACATACAAATTTTCTCCACCTTATCTTTTTCTTTTCTTATTATTAATGGAAAAACAAGTGTCATTAATTAGTAAAGAAGAACTGTTCTATGAATTGATTATCAGAGTAGAAAAAAAACCAACAAAAACTGAAAGCAATTTTGCATACCTGTGTGTCCTTTATCTAGAATTCTCCATTGGGCTTTTTCTTTCTAAATTCATTGCAAGTGCACGCCTTCTATTTCATATGCAGTTGTATACCATGAAAGACGTTTTGGTCAGTGGTGGACCACATAGACTGTATGGTCCCTTAAGGTTATATTGTATTTTTATTGCACCTTTTCTTTGCTTAAATACACAAATACAGTTGTGCATTGTGTTACAGTTGCCTACAGTATTCAGTACATGAACGTGATGTGCAGGTTTGTAGCCTAGGAGCAATAGGCTATACCATAGAGTCCAGGTGTATAGTGGGCTACACAATCTAGGTGGGTGTAAGTACATTCTATGATGCTCACACAACAATGAGATGCCTAGCAGTGCATTTCTCAGAGCATATCCCCATTCTTAAGCAACACATGACTGTGTATACACACACACACACACACACACACACACACACACACACACACACACACACACACACTCATCCTTCTTTTTCCCATGCCGGTAAAGCTTATACTGTTTCTTTACTCCTTTTATTGACAACCATACCCCTCCAAATAGAATGAATGCTCTAGATGCCATTTCTAAAGTCCACAACTGTCAAAGTCATCCTTTCTAAAGTAATAAAATATCCATAGTAAAATAGAGATGTTGCCCATCTCTGGGAAAGAATAGGGAGGTCCTCCCAGATGGGAAGGATAGAGTGAGCAAAGGTAAGGCTGGAGCCTGGTCTGACCAGGAGAGAGAGAGCCACTTGATACTGGGCTTCATTGTCCATGATCATCCTGGAAAGTGACAGGCACAGTCCTGCCTGAGATGAGAAACCTGATGTGGCAGCATGGCCCACTCGACATCTTGTCTGTGAGTGATTCAGGCACACCTGAAGGAGGAGACAGGCTACTAAATATTACTCCCCCTATTGTTTTCTTCAGGTTATTTCAAAATAATAAAGTATCTACTAATTACACAGCGAAACATTGTTATGCCTCTTATATATTTAATATTTTATGTAAGATAAGAAATGAGAAATGAAGAGACAAATTAGGGAATGGGGACATTTGGCCACTTTGCTATTTATATTATATTAGGACATGGTTATGTAATAAAAGGTGATATTCACTGAATCTATCGCTGTTTTTTGGCATATTACATCTATTAACTAGATTAATCCTTACAACAATATTGACCTATTTCTTGTTACTACTGCCATTTTACAGAAGAGGATATGGAATGTCAGAGAAATTAAGTAATTGCCTAAAGCCACACAGCAAAATTGTGGAACCGGAATTTTTTTCATGTACATACCCTAGTGTTAGTGTTGGTCTGCACTCTTTCAAACCAGAGATATCATCACACTGGAATTTGTATTAATCCTCATGTTGACTATATCTTGCAAATCATAATCATATGCTTTTTAAAGCAATAAATGCTTCTGCCACTGATGTATTTTCCTTCACAGAACAGACAGCAGATTCCTTACATTTTTTTCTCATAAAAAATCGAAGATGAGAGAGTGGAAACTTCCCCCATCAGTTTCTCACCTGGCTGGTTCATGTCCTGTAAATCTGTTCCACCAGCCAGCTTCCTTTTCTTGAATTTTCACTGAAAAGATCAGGGACTGGCTGGCTGGCTGCCAGGTAAGGGATGGCAATTTCAAGAATGCTTGGAAGATCTCAAATTCAACTATTTTGATTTCTCTTCCATACATGAGATGCGGAAAGTGGCTACCTGCTAACCTCACACAAACATCTCCAAAGACACGACTCCTTAGAGCTAATTCCAGGGCAGCGGAGTGAAAAATACTTTTTAGTGGCTTTCAGATTTACTTTTTCCTCCAGCTGAACCACAGACATCTTACTGCTGCACATGACCTTCCCATACCTCAGTGGACTGCACATTACCTTCCCATACCTCAAATGACATTTCTGGGAGGGATCACAGCTCATACATAGGAAAAACATAAGACTTGACATCTTTTTATTAACTATCCACTGTTTCCCTTTGTTGCTTAATTATTTTCCCCCTCTTTCTCTTTTCCACAAGCAGCAGAAGATGCTACCATTGATGGGGGTTAATATTATACCAAAAATGAAGCATATTTTCAATGACCTGTCTTTAAATCAAGACATGAATCTCTTTGAATTGAAATCACCTTACACACAAATGTAACCCCACCAACACATCTTATTCTGGTCTATATCAATTGTTAGTGAACCATGCACTCTGCTTCATTCAGATGATCTCTCTCTATTTCAAGGTTTTGCTGATCTTATTTTCTATAGTTAATTACTCATATTGAAAAGGTTGTCTAATACCATACTTCTCATTTACATAACCGAGGCAGGCAAATCCATGACAGGACCTTAAGCTTCTTCCACCCGCCAAGTGCCCCTTCCTGGCTGTCTAATCCAATTTGATGCTTTTTGCGGAAGGGCTTCTGTTATTTGGTATGTTTGCATCCATTTGTGTGCACTTGGAAGAATGGATGCAGTGTTTACAAAAATAAAATAATAAAAAGCACAGAAGATTTTTAAGAGGATGCAAGCCAGAGAGATTAGCTGATTTAAAATTATTTGTAGGAACAATGTACTTATCAGCAAATCCTCACATGTACCTCCCAACTCTAAAACAAACAAATAAATATTTGTAGGCATTTCAGCTAAAATTATTTGCGTTTAAAACAATATTATCTATTGAATTTTCAGAAATCTTGGGTATTGATTACAAATACATTATAAGTTATGTGCCTTCCTTACCCTCAATATTGTGCTAGTCAACTACAGTTTCTCAAATTCTTCTAGTGTTCTCTAGAAACTTTAAAATGTTCTAAAGAATTTTACATAAGGAAACCCATCCTAATTCTATATAGACCCATTAAACTTAAGTTCTCTGTTCATTCTGATACACCTTAACAATTTTCTAGACACAGTGTTAAATTCACGTAAAAAACTGAATATAAAAAATCATTCTTAGCTAAAAGAATAAAAAATATCTCTTAAATAATGACAAGTAAATAAATAATTTTAAGTAAATGACCACGGCTAAGTAGATTCCTTTCTAAATTAAGATATAATTTTAGTTAAGGTAATAGGATAAGATAGGAAATTCCTAAGAAGAGTCTTTCCAGTGTTATTAATAAAAACAAATAATAGCAAAAATAAACATTTTGCATTATAGTGGAAAACTGGTTAATGCATTGGATATTTCCAGAACTTATTTTTTGCTGCTATTAAATGTCATAGCATATATCGTTCTCCTAAAGTAGCAGAGGCTCATGTCAATTAAAAATAAAGTTTAAGGAACCATTTACACTCTTTGGTACCACTGATATTTTGTCCCATTAAATTTGAATTCCCCAAATATCTACTGAATGACTATTGTGTGAAATATACCATTTTAGGGGCTGTTGGCCACAGATAAAAATTTTGTTGTAGGAGGAGCCATATAAATTATTTATCTTACATTTCTTATTTTATAGTTGAGAAAAATCAAAGTACACAGAGACAATTTCTCAGTATGGCCAACAGGGTCCTAACCTTATTTCTAAACAAAAACACATGGAACCTACCATGCTGCTCATCAAAACTACACTGGAAAAAAAAAAGTGGTACATATACATGATGATTAAGTAGCCATAAAGAAGGACAAAGCTGTGAACTTCACAGCAACCTGGACGGACTTAGAGTCTCTAATACTGAGTGATCTGTCACAGAAACAAAAAACTGAGTATCATATGTTCTCACTCATAAGTGGACTTTGAACAATTATTGTAACACTATAAGAAAAGGATTGGCAACAGTGGGAAACTGCCCGGGGAGGAAAGGGAGGAAGTCGATTAGCAGTAGTGGGAATCTGCTAGGGGGGCGGGGGGGGCACACCTCATCAACAATAGTACCTGTATAATGAACAATTGTATACCTAACCCTGAATTGTACCCCACATCTTTAAAATAAAATAATTAAATAAAAAGGTACATATACATGATGGAATATTACACAGCCATAAAGAAGGACAAGCATATGGACTTTGCAGCAACTAGGATGGATTTAGAATCTATAATACTCAGTGATCTATCACAGAAACAAAGAACAGAGTATACATGTTCTCACTCATAAATGGATCCTGAACATTTGTCATAATACTATAAAAAAGAGATTGGCAGTAGTGGGATATTGTGGGGGTTGGGAGGGAGGGCACAACATTAATAAGGGTACCCAATTTCAAACCAGGCAAAGTGGGAACCAAATGGAGTCCCAAACTTTACCTGTATGATGCCCACTTGTATACCTAGTCCTGAATTGTACCCCACATCTTTAAAATAAATTTAAAAAACAAGAAATCAGAAGAAAAAAAAATTAGTGCATCATTCTTGTTGCCTTTAATTATATCAAGTCAAGGATAAAGGAGAGAGAGAAATCAAGAAGGAAGGCTTGCTTCTGAGTCTTTCTAGAGGATAGGATTAGAATCAATCCATGGAAGTTTTAATAAAACAAATTAGAAAGACTTGGTGAACAGGGAATAAAGAATGAGTGTCCCTTATAGATTTAGTATTTTATAAGGAAAAAATTCAGAATAAAGAGATGAATTCAAACAAGAAAACTGATCATTTTACTGTGTACATTATATGTGAACATAAGAGAGAACTGTACTGAGAATACAAAGTCTGATTCAGGCTCATTTATAAACCGTGGTGAGCTGTGTGATGCTGGCAAGTTACACAACCCAGAAAGATTCCTCAATTATTTAGTAAGACTTTTGCTTAATTATAAGCATTAAATATGGCACAAAATTCCCAAAATCCCATGGGAAGAGTTTTGTCTCAAAATTAGGAAAATCTACCTAGGTATTAAAGCTGTTCAAAAATGACATACTTGTCATTGTAAAATAGTGGATGGTATGTTTGAATTTTTAGAGCAACTTATACCTTAGGATTGGTCTAATTATTCTTAAAACCTTTTTGAAGCTGATCTACTGTGTCTCTGCTATGAACTGAATGTTTGTGTCTCCCCAGAATTTGTAAACTGAAGTCGTGATTCCCAATGTGATAGTATTTGAAGTGCAGCCATTGGAGGTATTTAGGCCACCAGGGTAGAGCCTTCATGATGGCATTAATACCCTTATAAGAAGAGACATAACAGAGATGAGCTCTCTCTCTCCACAATATGAGGATACAGCAAAAAGGTATCCATCTGCAAACCAGGAATAGAACCCTAACTAGGAACCCCACGGGTGGGCACCTTAATCTTGGACTTCCCAGCCTGGGAATTGTGAGAAGTAAGTTTCAGTTGTTTAAGCCATCCAGTCTATGGTACTTTGTTATAGCAGCCTGAGCAAATTAAGATGGTCCCAAAAGCTATGTCATACCCTGCAGGCTGCACAAGTTCAGTAAAGCAAGAGTAAGTGATGTATATGGGACCCCAGAAGTTGAAACTGGGGAACAGACAAAAGCAGGTCATGCCAACTGCCACGGGCTGTGGTAGCCACTGATGGGCATTAAGCATGGGATGATCTGATTTTTATTTAGAGAGGTTTCTTTGATGACTGTGTGGAGGATAGATTTGAGAAGTTGCTAGGGAGACTAGCTGTGGTAATTCAGGTAAGAAATTATGCAGGCTTAGAGGAAGGCAGTGGGGGTGGAGAGGAGACAATGGCTGTGAGACTTATTTAAGACACAGTGTCAATATGACTTAGAAAGAATTGAAGGAATTTAGAAATATCACATCCAATCCTTTATTTTACGGATGAGGAAACTGAGAACCAGACGGATTAACTTACTAGTTTAAGAACCTACATTTAACCAGTGGCAAAACTAAGACTAAAATTATTTGAATTTCCTATTTTTCAGGGCTCATTTTCCCCCCAACACAGTATGTTTTTTTACACATTGAAATGTTTTTCAGATGAAATAGATATATAATCTAATATTAGTTTTCTTTATTATTAAATACATCTGTATAGGCTAAGTTTTGTCATCCTACATCAATCCATATTTCTACTCACTACATGATTAATTAGCTAGTTAATTCCATTAGGGTAATTTTCTAAAATAATAATATACAGACTTATTATGAGACTTAATTCTTTTATCCCACCTTCTACTCTGTTGTAAACAGAGGACAAAAAGTGCTGGGTTTGATATCACCTATTACAGCGATGGTGTTTTTCTGACCAAAATACATGAAACTTGAGAAGAGTAATTGACAGAAAGATTGGAGCAGGAGGACAGTCTGGCCCTCTAATATCTAGGGCTGGCTGTCCAATTCAGTAACCACTAACTACACGTGGCAACTGAGTACTTGAAACGTGGACAGTCCATTCTGAATTGTGTTGTATGAATACATATATGTTGCATTTTGAAGGCAGAAAAAAACCCAGAATGTGAGCTATCTCATTAATTGTCATTACATTTAAAGTCATTACATGTTAAAATGATAACATTATAGATTTATTGGGTTAAACAATAAATATAAAACATATTAAAATTAATTTCACCCATTTCTTTTTACTTTTTAAAAATGCAGCTACTAGAAAATTTAAAATTATATATGTGGCTTACAAATTTCTAGTACATTGTGCTACTCTAGAAATTTACAACATATTTTGAAGATGTAAGGCTTTGATAAATAACATCATAGCTGCCAGGTGAGCAATATAAGAAGCTTAGAAGATAGATTCTGTCCAGGATTGTCAGGAATCAGGTTCCAATCCTCCAAAGGCTGAGAAAGAAAGCGCCAATAAAATAAAGTCCTGGCTTCGGTCTCAAATTCTGAATGAGAACTATCCCTTGAGGATTTGACCCAAAAAGCCTTCTAAGGATATATATTCCTCAACTAATCCTCAGTCCTCAAACCCTGAAAGTTCATAAGCTGCATTAGTGTTTTTGTAACTCAAAGGCATCCAGGATGTGCCTGATAAGGAGTTCCTATAAGCCAGAAACTTTTGCTTATGATGATAGAACCTAGCAGAAAGTTTTGAGTGACTTCCAAAAATGTGAGGAATGTCTCAAAGCAGGCAGCTCGAGGTGCTCTCCTTGGTACTGACATCTGTCTTTGGTGGAGCTCAGTCTTGGTTCCCTGTGGTGTGAGTTGAACCCCCTTGCCTTTGCCTTACCCTGCTTTGCCCGCCCGAAACCTGTCTCCTCCTCATCTGTGCATGTCTTAATCACTGAATTCACCATGTTCTATCAGGGTGTGTTTAGACATTCATCTCTCCCACTGAATGGAGCTTCCTGAGGCTACGAACAGCATTCTGTATTCATCTTTGTACTCCAAATACAGCAGTTGGTATGAAGTAGGCACTCAATAGATGAATAAGTGTCTACGTGATACCTGTAACTACTGTACCTTCTCTGCTGGGCTACACCAAGCTAAGCACATGGAAGGATTTAAGAAAAAGATAGATTATAAGATGTAATTGTGTGTGTGTGTGTGTGTGTGTGTGTGTGTGTGTGTGTGTGAGAGAGAGAGAGCAGAGATATTGTGTGTGTATGTAAATGTGTGTGTGTGTGTGGATATGTGTATAGGAGGCACTGTGGAACATTTCAGAGGAGGGAAAGTCCCAGAGAAAGACCCAGAATGGGAACAACACAGTGTGTTAAGAGCGTGACAAGCTCTGTTAGGCTGAGGTTGGGGATTGTGAGGAAGGAGTCAGAAATAAGCCTTATCTGGCAACTAAGGAGATTGGTTGTTATCCTTAGGCAAGGAACAAGAGCCTCAGAAAGATTTTATTTAGGGGACTGACAGGATCAAAGGAGTATTTTAGGGAACAGCATGTTGTGGGAGAGAGGATCAAAGGCAAAAATAGCACTTAAAAAAGTTACTGGGGTATGACGGAGGGGGAAAAGCTCTTGGTCTTGATTTTTCAAGAGGAGTTTGCAGTAAATGAGAATTGGGAAGAAATGTCTTTAGAGGCAGCCAAAGAATGTGTGAGCTATCACGATGGGAGCGCTGTATTAGCAAAACAGGATTTGGGGAAGTTTTGCTATATGATGGGCTGTGCAAAATCTGTGTACATAAAACCCCAAGTACAATCTATATATTTTTTCAGGGATTTCACAAGTGGGCTAATGAGTAATTAAATGTGACTCTGCAGCCTAGAAACTGGCCAAAGAGAGCACTGGCTTATCAGTTTTTACACTGGTTACATTTAATTTTTTAATTTTTCTATGAAAATAACTTTTATTTCTACTTTTATAAATTACCACAAAATATCAAATTTTACTAGTAAAAAACAAAATACTGGACGTTTTCCATTTTTAAAAATCTCCTTATCCATTCAGTGGCTAACTTGCATAGCTCTAACCTCTCAGCATCTCTCTATTCCCTTAACTCCATCTCCCCAACTACTGTTTTCAGTCTTTGCTCACCTATATAGCTGGACATTCATCCTCTTGCTTTCTCTAACGTAGATCTTCCTAATGCCTAATGAACACATTAATATGCAAACTAAAGTTCTTAAAAAATGAAATATAAAAACATTCTGTAGCTGTAATATTTTATACTTCCTAGGCTGAAAGTTGGTTACATTTTATTTTTATTAATGCTCTGAGCCTCTTGGCAATTTTAACTTTTTGTGTATTTGAGTCACTATTCTTGTTACCACTCTTTAAATGTGTGTTAGGTATTAGCTCTTAAATCATGTTCTTAGTCAATGATTCCATCTATTTTTAGATCTTATTTGCTACCATGTATATGTCATCCTATTATTATGAATGGTTGGATTCCACTTTTGTGTGAACAAGAAGCACTCCCTGATACCATAAGACATTTTTTACTGTAATCTTTCTATTTCCCTGCTCTAAGCTACAATAGCTTCTCACTAGGATTATCACAACAGCCTCTCGATCCATCTCCCTGTTCCTACTCTTATTCCCATGTGGAAGTCACAGTGATAGTTTAAAACAGAAACAGATCATACATACTGTTCAAAACTCTCTAACAGCTTCTCATCATCTTCAAAATAAAATTCAAATTCCTTGCCATAGCTATGAGGTTCTACATGACTGGGCCCTTGTCTATGTGACCAAAGACCATTTTCCCCATTGGTGACAAGGCCTCACCTACAATGGTTCCTTTAGTTCCCTGAGCTTATCAAGTTCTCCCTCACTGCAGGGCCTTTATACTAGCTGTTCCCCACACATTGAACCTTCACTCAAATATACCTATGCTTTAAACCATCAACATTCACGTCTTTGTTAAATGTCACTTTCTCATATGCTGCCTTTCACACACTCTGAAATGGCATTCCTACCCTTACCTCCATACCCTTACTCTGCTTTACTCCCTTCATGGTATTTACTATAATCAGAAGTTGCTGTTCAAGAATCTTAAAATGATCATTCTGATAGACGCTGTTGGTGTTCTCTGATATCTCCTTGATAGTTATCCTTCTAGGTTTCCTAGTGAATCTGTGAATCTCTGCCTACAGGGTTTCTCTGAAATGTTCAGTTGACACGTGGGGCAGGCCTGACAAACTAGAGTTGACACATTAGCTGAGTTGACATCTCAGCCAGTGACCAATGACTTTTGAAAGACAAATATCCCAGTCACCTCAACCACTTGGGTAGGACAATTTTGAGATATTCTAAACTACCTCCCAAGAGCTCATGGTGACATTGAGTCCCACAGTGGTTTCTTGTTCATTATAAAACTCTGACTGGACTTTTTTCCTTTTCTGTCTCACATACACATTCTCCTGTTGTTGCTGCCTGGGACAAGCTTCCAAACGAATTACTCACATTCAAATGCTCATCTCAGAGTCTGCTTTTGGGGCAACAAAGCGTACTTTATTTTATTTTCTTCTTTCTTTTCCTTCCTTCTTTTTTCTATTACATCTTTGAAATTAGAATCACCTTCCATAGATGGATTATCATAGTTTAGTTGGTAGCATACTTCTTTTCATTATATTACATAAAATTAGGTTACTTGTTGACTAGGACCACCAATAGTATATATTACATACAAAGGTTTGTCTGTTTTGTTCTTCATTCTCTAGTATGTCCCTGGTATCCTGGACAGTCCCTAGTGCAGACTAGATACTTTATTAAAAAATTTAATCAAATGTGGAATTGAGGGGTGCTGTGGTTTGAGTATGTTCCCCAAAGTTCATGTGTTGGAAACTTAATCCCCAAAGCAACAGTGTTGAAAAGTGGAAACTTTAAAAGGTGATAGGTGAATAGACTAATGTCATTATCTTGGGAATAGGTTCCTGATTAAAGGATGAATTCAACCTCTTTCCTCTCACTTGCCCTTCTGACTTCTGCTATAGGATAATGAAGTGAGGAAGCCCTCACTGGATGCAGGCCCCTTGACTTTGGACTTCCCAATCTTCAGAACTCTAAGACATACTTTACCAATTACCTATCTCAGGTATTTTATTATAGTAGCACAAAACAAAGACAAGGAGATTGTATCACCTCCCTTCAAGAGCCATAATTGACTCCCCAGAGAAATGGGACACAGAGGTCTCTTACAGAATAGAGTAGCTTTGTCACTGGATTGTGGAAAACCAAGAGGCAACACTGCTAGGTACGAGAAGCAACAGCACTGTTAGACAGATTGGATCAAGGCTCCCTCTGCTGAGTATAGACTTTTAGAGAGATTTTGGGATTGGAGTACCTAAGACTCCATATTTGTTTCATTGCATTTTTTTTGACAGCTCAGAGGAGGAGTAAACCCATAGAGGGAGATAATAGACTTACTGCTAATATGACATGCTTAAATAATCAACTAAAGATGTATTGAGATGAAAGTAATTGTAACTCAAGAACATGGGGCAAGTCACACTGGTTACATTTTTTTGTTTGTTTCTTAATAAACTATCTAAAGATATTTTGGAACAAGATGAAGTATAAGTTTAACAAAAGAAAATACTTGTCTCTTTGTATTTCCAGTGCAAACACTGCAGTGCAATTATGTGAATTGTACAGGCCCATTAGTCATCCATAGTGAGGTTACTAAAACAATCTCACAGAAAGCAGAGACAGCTGTGCCTTTGCCTTGAGAGTGCCTCAGGGCTTCAGGGACCCCTCTCAAAGCAGAGATTAAAAGACCACTCACTCCCTGGCTGCAGAGTCGTTAGTGCTTGAGTGGCACTAATAACAAAGCTACCATTTTATACAAATTATTGCTATTATTTGTAAGAATGCTTTGTCCTCTAAAAATTGACTGGAGCCCACTTATTTCTACACAGCTCATCAAAAGCTTATAAATTCAGGTTGCCAAACAGTCAAAATTGTGAATTTTGCTAACCTGGAACGCAAGATGTTGCATTCTATTGAAAAATCCCTGGAGTCCACAAGTCCATTAAAATAATGAGAGTTGTAATGCTTCCCCAGCAATATTAAGAGCATCTTAATTACTTAATCTCCAGTGAGTGGCACACATATAAGTTTTATGCATAATCTAATCAAAGAGCTACTGAACAGTGTTCTGTGTTAACGTCAAAGACAATTTTCCTTCAAAGGCGATGCTTTGTTGGCCTACATCAGAACTACTACAGAAAGTAAATACAGAGTATCGGGCTTTCCTATGTGTCTCTGCCTGTGATATACCTTTTTTAAATTTAAAATTCTCTGGCAGATTTTTCATGTAACACTCTCGGGAGTTACTATTAAAAAATACATATAGAAATATTTTCATATGTTTTGCAAAATTGTTACTGACGATGTTTTATTTGATAAGTACCAACAGAATAAAGGTAGTTATTGAAAATTTATTTTAGAAAATTAATTTTTGTTCCCCTTTGGGGAGAAAATTTGTTCCTCCCCTAAACATTCAGTCAACAGCATGAGCCAATTGTTTGAATCCTAAAACTAGGAGTCATCCTGACTTGTTCTCTTTCTCTAAAACAGTTTCTCTATAGTAGCCACAAACAGCTATAAAATGTAAGTTTAAAAAACCCTAACATTTACCTGTACATCTAATCCGTCATCAAGTTCCATTGATTGTGCTGCCAAAATATATTCCAAACCCCTCCATTTCCCTCTAAGCCTGCGTGACACACTCATCCAAGCCACTATTATCCTTTGCCTTGAAGACTGCAACAATCTCCTAGCTGTTTCTGCTACTTTCACACTGGCCTCCTACCACTATTCTGAAAGGAACACCAAAGTGATCTCCAGAATATAAAACAGGGCATGTCACTCCCATTCTGGAAACCCAGCACTGATTATCTATTTTCTCCCGTATGATTTATCATCTGTCCCTTGCTATTAGAATATAAACTTCAAGGAAACAAGGACCTCTTCTACCTTATTTTCTGCTATATCCCCAGATCCTAGAATGAATGTCAGGTGGGCAACAATTATTTACTGAAAGAATGAATAAATGAATGGGCTTTTCACTGTGTGCAGAGCACTGTGCAAAACACTTTATAAGCAATGATGTTGGATTGGTCATTTAATGTTTTTAAGCTTCAGTTTTTCTCCTGAGGAAAAAGTAGTATGCACATGTCCTTCCCAAAGTCCTATAGAAATCAGAAAATCCTTCAAAACAAATCACAAGATCATCAAGTCACAAGTTACTTTAGACAGCTTTCAAGTCTAGCTCTTATTCTACTATATATTGCTGAATGAAATATCCAACAGTGCATAAAAATGTGTAAGTGTAAATAGAGTTTCCAAGAAATATATAAATGTTTCAACAGTAGAAAATAAAGCAATTCACCACACGAAAAAATTAGAAGAGAAAAACTATATGCACATCTCATTAAGCACTGAAAATATTCAAAAAAATTCAATATTCATTCAAGATAAGGTTAGAAAACTGGGAATAGAATAAAACTTCCATAACTTAATAAAAGAAATTTATCAAAAAATTAGAGTAAACATCATAGCTTTTGGTGACATGTTAGAATCAAGAAGAGGACAGTTATGCCCATTATCACCACTACTATTCAACAAAGAGGTAAGGCAAAAGGAATTACGGGGAAAAATAATGAAATTAAGAGTCATAAAAAACAGAAACATTTATAGACAATAAGGTCAGCTGCAAAGAAAACTCAAGAGCATCTACAGATACAGAAGTCATAGTGATTTCCGCAGTTTTGTTGGGTATAAGAACAACATTTTAAAAAGCAGAACAAACTGCTCAGGTCCCCTCCCACTGTGGAAGCTTTTCTGTCCTCTCAATAAATCCTGTTTTCAAAAATAAAACAAAATAAAATAAAAAAAATAAAAAGCAAACTTGTTTATGCATACCAGTGACAAACTCTTTAAAAATATAAATTAAAGCCGGGCTCGGTGGCTCAGCCTGTAATCCCGCA
This sequence comes from Carlito syrichta, assembly GCF_000164805.1. Classification (NCBI taxonomy): domain Eukaryota; kingdom Metazoa; phylum Chordata; class Mammalia; order Primates; family Tarsiidae; genus Carlito; species Carlito syrichta. The sequence continues at coordinate 970,036 of NW_007258435.1, read as the reverse complement.
ACTTTGGGAGGTTGAGGTGAGTGGATTGCCTGAGCCTGCAGGTTCGAGATCCGCCTGGGCAGCGAGACCTCATCTCTACAATAAATCAAAAAATCAGCCAGGCGTGGTAGTGCATGCCTGTAATTCCGGCTACTCGGAAGGATCGGCGGAGCCCAGCGGGTCGAGGCTGCGGTGGCCGGGAGCGGCCACTGCACTCCAGTCTGGGCAACAGAGTGAGACTCCAACTCAAAAAAAAAAAAAAAAAATTAAAATGACATAACACAATAAACAAAATGCCTAGGGATAAATACAATGAAAGATGTGCAAAACTATTGAGCATAAAACTATAAAATTTAGTGATTTAGAGAGCTCTGTTCGCTGATAAGAAGTCTTAATATCACAAAGATATGTTATTTCCAAATTAATTTACAGATTCAGCTCAATTTCAAACAAAATCCCATATAATTTTTCCATAAAAGTGAACGAGTTGATTCTAAAATGAATATTAAAGAGCAAAGAGACAATGTATCCCTAAATATTCAAATATGATGCAAAAATAAAGACATGATTGGGAAGAACGGAAGCTTTCTTGGGAGAGCACTTTTTTGGGAGAAGCATAAGTGTGAAGAGGATGTGGGCAACAGAGGAGAACTTTTATTTCTTGTCTACATAATTATGGATTAAACTCTCCGACTCTCTCTCTCTCTCTCTCTCTCTCTCCATATATATATATATATATATATGATTACCTGAGTAATATACAAAGTGCAGGATGATGAAAAATATTGTGTGATTTATAATGTAATAGCTACAAGTCCAAGTGTAAAGAGGAAAAGTGATGTATACAATAGTCCCCCTTTATCTTTGTGGTCAGCTATGGCCCAAAAATATTAAACAGAAAATTCCAGAAATAAAAAAAAATCATAGGTTTTAAATTGAATGCCATTCTGGGCAGTGTAATGAAATTTTGCACTGACCTGCTCTATCCCACCTGGGACATGAATCTTCCCTTTGTCCAGTGTATTCATGCTGTAGACACTACCAGCCCCGTAGTCATCAACATTATTGGTTCCTAACATATAACCACCAACATTGTGATGACTCCATGATATAAGGTCATCTGAAGCACATAATCCTCTGAGAAGTAGCCCCATGCTAGGTCACAATGCCTATGTCATTCACCTCACTTCATCTCATCACGTAAATGTTATAACATCTCACATTATCAAAGTGATCATAGCTCACTATGGCCTTGAACTCCTGGACTCAAGTGATACTCTCACTTCAGTCTCCTGAGTAGCTAAGATTACAGGAATGTGCCACCATGCCTGACTAATTTTTTAAATTTTTGTAGATATAGATCTCACAATGTTGCCCAGGCTGGCCTTGAATTCCTGGTCTCAAGTGATTCTCCCACCTTGGCCTCCCAAAGTGCTGGGATTATAGGTGTGAGCCACTGTACCTGGCCTCCAATAAGATATTGTGTGTGTATATGTGTGTGTGTGTGTGTGAGAGAGAGAGAGAGAGAGAGAGAGAGAGAGAGAGAGAGAGCGAGAAACAGAGAGATCACATTCACACACCTTTTATTATGGTAAATGTTTATAACGGTTCTATTTTATAACGGTTCTATTTTATCATTAGTTATTGTTTATAACGGTTCTATTTTATGATTAGTTTATAACGGTTCTATTTTATCATTAGTTATTGTTAATTTCTTACTGTGCCTAACTAACTTGTAAATTAAGTATTTACATATAAAAACAAACAATATATATATGATTTAGTACTATCTGGTTTCAGGCATCCACTGGAGGGTCTTGGAATGTATCTACCACAGATAAGATGGGACAACTGTACTCCCTTTTTACAAATGTCCCAACGGAAAAATGTTATATGGCTATGGTCTAAAAATCTGTTTAATCAGAAATCACAAAATAATTATTTAAAAAAATAATTATTACAGTCTGCCAAAATATAGATATATAGATCAAAGAGAAGCAAGTGGGCTTGGCTTATACTTATTTGTAAATCACATACACAGTGAATTAGAGCTCCATAGAGACTGAATGTTCCCAAGTCAGGAAAAGACCTTAGTATAGCCTTGAGATCCCGGAAAGTATTCTGCTATAATGCAGGTATTGCTGTTTTGCTGAATCATTTTTCTAGCCAGGAAATGCTGTACCATGGATTGAATGTTTGTGTCCCCTTCCCTTAAATTCTTATGTTGAAACTTTATCCCCAATGTGATGACATTTAGAGATAGGGCCTTTGGAAGGAAAGAGACCCAAGAGATCTTACTTCCTTACTCTGTTTTCTCTGCCATGTGAGGTTGCAACTAGATGACAGTCATCTGAAAACCAGGAAGGAGGTCCTCACCAGATACTGAATCTAATGGCACCCTGATCTTGAACAACCCAGCCTCCAGAACTGTGAGAAATAAAATATTTGTTGTTTAAGCACCCAATCTTAAACAATTCTGTTGTAGCAGCCTGAACCGACTAAGACATGAAGGCAGGAAAAAGAGAGGGCAAAACTCTCAGTTGGGAGTTTACTTTGCAAACACCACTGTTACCATCAAGTATGTACTTCCTGGGCTTTGGTTTTAATGACTTTTTAAAAACTCTTCCAAGATTCTAATTGTTCCTAAATCACTTCACAATGGGATAGGATTAAAAAGTATTCTTTCCTTAGGTGGAGCCAATATTTTAGCAAAATGTGAACTCTTTAATCTTTTTATTGGACTTAGAGATTCCTGCTTACATAAGCCATATTGTGGAGATGGGGATAGGAAGACTCATTCTTTTCTCTCTCCCACTTTCAGGAAGTGCACCTCCTTGGTTGATTAAATTAAGCCTAAGTATCCTGACCAAAGCAGATCTCTGAGAGTTTGAACAGAACTTTCAAATTTCTCTAATTAGGTGTCCTCCTCCCCCTGCCTAAGAGGTCTATTTGAGGAAAGAAGGAAAGAAGCTAAAAAATTATTCTTTGGGCTATCAAGGTCTCCCACTTCACCTTAAAAAGAGCGAGTGTGGTGGGGACAGTGGGGAAGCCCTATTATCCATACGGAATGGCTTGTCCTGATAGATTGTGTAGAGTCTTAGAAATGAAACCTTTTTTTTTTTTTTCTGAGTTGGAGTCTCACTCTGTTACCCAGGTTGGAGTGCAGTGGCACACTCATGGCCACTGCAATCTTGACCTGCTGGGTTCAGGCAACCCTTCCACCTCAGCCTTCCAAGTAGCTGGAACTACAGGCACGAGCCACCATGCCCAGTTAATTTTTTAATTTTTATTGTAGAGATGAGGTCTCACCATGTTGCGCAGGCTGGTCTTGAACCCCTGGTCTCAGGCAATCCTCTAGCCTTGACCTCCCAAAGTGCTGGGATTATAGGCTTGAGCCACTGCACCCTGCCAGGAATGAAATCTTAATAAGCCAATGCAAGCACAAATGTTCCTTTTCCCCTTCAAATGGTCTTTGGCTAACCTTTATTTTTAAGTGTTCTAAGTTTCCTGTCACTGTCCCATGATTCCTCTACACACACACACAGACAGTGGGGGCATATTTTTCAAAGTGTTAGGGAAATGTCGGCTTTAGTTTGGTAAGTTTCATATGGAAGCTTTGCCAATATCAGGTGATGTCTAATTAGCATTCACACAGATCCCCATGACCCATAATGCACTGGGCTATTTCTAAAAGCTTGCATCTCTTGAGCTGGAGCCAGGCTTTCATGAATAATAACTGCGTAACTACCGGTGCTCCACTTGCTTCAGCTTCAGCGTATGCTCTGAACATTGTAAGTCATTCCCTCCTGTCAAGGCTGGTTTGTTTACCCTATTAGCAAAACCAACTGAGGACAGCCTCTGGGTACATCAATGTGCCAGATGTCTTGGTCGAGAATTCTGCCTGAGGACAAAGTCTAAAGACACTGCCAGATGAGGACATCACAAAACTCCCAGCAGTTGGAGGGTTATAACGGGGGAAATGACTTAACAGACTGCACAAAACTGTTTAAAAATCATTCCAGAGACTGCCATGCTTTTCAGATTTGCATATATACATTTATAAGATCAGGATTTGACTGACAACCACCAAAGTTATACTCATCTCCCATCATATTTAGCCTAGGTCATTATACCCTCTCTCCTAGCCTTACAATAGGGTATTTTAGAAGTGTTGGAAGATGTTGAGATGGCTACTCTACCCCAATATTCCCCACTATCCCACACACTCCAGTTCATCAACATATTCATCCACTCATTCATTTAATAAATAACGCTTATCTAGGTCCTATAGGTGACAGAAATGAAGCAAATGAAAGTTCTGCCTTTAATGTAACTTACAGGGTGAAGTGGAATAGGATGTTCATAAATAGTACCGGAACATTGTAAACACTCCACAAACACAGCAACAAAATTATAGTAAAACCAGAGGAAAGTCAAGAGTGCCATAAGAGAAACACAAAATGTTATCAGGACAGGTGTTTAGAGAAGGAGAATGACCCCCAATTTGGAATTTGAAGGAAGATCATTTTGACACATGGTGATTGGCAATGGGAGATGGGAAGACAATCCTGATTAAGGAAAAGTGAGAACAAAGATACAGAGTGAAAAAACATGAAGAGATGTGAAGAAGAGAGAAAATGTTATTTTGTTGGAACACAAGGCATAGACGGGAAATAACAAGAGACACTTAGAAAGGTATGTGGGTATCAGATCTTTAAAGACCCCAAATGACAAGTCAAGGACTTTGAGTGGAAGGAAATGGTTAGCCACCAAAACAATTTATTTTATTTTTCACTCAAAAAATTGAAGTATAATTTCATACAGAAAAATGCACAGATTTCCAGTGTCCCATTTGATGAATTGTGACAAATATCTGTACCCATGTAACTCTCATCAAGGCATAGATCATTTTTATGTCCTAGAAAATTTTCTCTTGTCTCATTCAAATCTATTTCCCTCCCATCTTCCAGTGACAACCAATATTCTGAATTTTATTCCCATAGATTAGTTCTGTTTTTGAACTTAATAAAAATTCTATCATATAATATGTACTCTTTTGTGTCTGGCTTCTTTCACTCAACAAGTTTTTGAGATTCACCCATGTTCCAAATGTTTTAAGCAGGAAAAAGAATATGATCAAAACTGTATTTTGGATGATTAATTTGTCCCTAATGTATGGAAGTTTCTGAAGATGTAAAAGTAATTTCAGCAACATATTTCAAGGAAGTGGTATCTGTAGAAATGTACAAAGGGACTGGGTTCAAAGAACATTGGTGTAAGTGGAGGGCCACAAAGCCTGTCAGTTAATCGGAGGAAAAGTGTGAGGAGGGAAAAAACAAAAGATCACTATTAACATACCGTCTCCAGTTAAAATCTCTGCAAGTTTTTAGTTTAGTTAGATGATACTTCTAAGAGGATTAATGAACAGCTAGCTGACTGGTACTGAGAAAGAGACACAGGCAAATACAAAAGGGCAGGAATAAATACAAAAGAACATGACTTGGGGGCAGGTTAGAAGAGAAGAACAGAAATAAAAGGCAAATTTCAAAGATTAAAATATTTCTAAGGCAAAAATTCACAGGAAGCAAGAGGGACTAACTTTGGCCTTCAGACTCCTTCTGAAACTAAATCAACAGCTTTCTGGGGATCCAGCTTGCCAACTTACCCTGCGGATCTTGGGAGTCAGCCTCCATAATTATGTGAGCCAATTGTTTATAAGAAATCTCTTCATTATGTATGTATATATGCATATGTATATATATGCATGTATATTTGCATTATATATGCGTATGTATATATGTATATGCATTATTCATGTATATATGTATAGCTCCGACTGGACCTGTTTCTCTGGAGAACCCTAACTCGTATCCCATGCAATTCAGCAATTGTGCTCCCAGGTATTTATCCAAATGAGCTGAAAACGTATGTTAACATAAAAACCTGCATACAAATGTTTATAGCAGTTTTATTCACAATTCCCCAAAATTGGAAGCAACCAGATGTCTTTCAATAGGTGTCTTAGTTCATTCAATCTGCTATAACAAAATACCATAAACTGGGTAGTTATAAACAGATATTTATTTCTCACAGTTCTGGAGGCTGGAAAGTCCCAGATCAAAGAGCTGGCAGATCTGGTGTCTGATGAGAAAACACCTTCTGGTTCATAAATGGTTGACTTTTCACTGTAACCTCATATGGCAAAAAAAAGTGAGGGATTTCTCCAGAGACTCTTTTATAAGAGTTCTAATACTATAATGAGAGCTCTGTCCTCATGACCTAATCGCCTCCCAAAGACTCTACTCCCAAATACCATCACCTTGGGACTTATGATTTCCAAATATGAACTTGGGGGACATAAATATTCAGACCACAGCAACAGCTGAATGGATAAAGAAATTGTGGTGCATTCATAATGGAACAATGATAAAAATAAATGAGCTGTCAACACTTGAAAAGATATGGATGAATCTTAAAAGTATACTGCTAAGTTAAGGGGGCTAGTATGCCAACTATATGGCACTTTTGAAAAGGCAAAATCATAGAGACAATACAAAGGTCAGTGGATGTCAGGAGTTTGGGAGGAAGGGGGAGTTGAATAAGTAAAGGACAGAAGATTTTTTAGGGTAGTAAAACTGTTCTGTAGGATACTATAACTGTGAATATACGACATTATGCATGTGTCAAGATCCATTGAGCTTTACAGTATAAAGGGTGAACCTTAATGTATACAAATTTAAAAAATAATTGAGGTTAGGGGAATCTTATGAGAAAATGAAAAATGTGACAAAACGGCCTAATTGTATTTCAATTTTATGAAACAATCTCTCTGAAGTGGGAGGAGAAAAAAAAGATGCTGTCCTAAAGTAACTCTGGAAATGAGTGGAGCCCATAAAACCAAGGGCAAAACAAACTATGCATAAACACAGTACTCTAGTTAATATGGCTCTAACCCATGGGGATATAGACTAACAATTCTGATAATTCTATACATATATGCTGGAACTGGACCATTAGGTAAATGGATGACGGAGGGTAGAAGCCAGATTTCTCACTGTTGGAGTGGGAGTTTACAGATAAGCAAGGGAAAGAGATTAGAATAATCCATCTGGTAATAAAGTTGGAGACTTTAATATGAACTCATCTTTGGTTTAATATAGAATAATATAGAATACAGATGGTTACATATAGGAATACTCATGTCTATAAGTATTCCTATATGTAACCATCTGTATAAGTGCATAGGTTATTATGCACTTCTGTATCTCCTAGTTCTGTTCATTAAAAACAAAACAAAAAAAGCACAAAAAACCTAGCAGCTATTACCTAGTGAACAAATCTTGTTTCTAGTACCATTCTCCAGTAAAATGAACCAGGGTGCCTTGGAAAAATGACTTATTCTGGGACTGGTGCAGGAAGTGTACAAGATGAGACTGGAGCGTCTTATAGTACCCAAAAGTAAGAACATGCAAAGCAAACAAACAAATGAACTCCCAAACATCATAATGAGAGTATGCCACAGGGGCATGGGAGCCAACTGAAAGAGCCCCAAATAACCAAAACTAGAACAATTTAGGAAATAAGATAAAGTCTAATTGGATTATAATCTCAGGTGTAAAATAAATATCCATGAGTACAAACTGACATAAATAAATGATTAAATAAATACATTCTGCACATATCTCCTATGCAGAGGAATTCCAAGTAATTTATGTAAATACTACACCCTCGAGGAGGTGGAGCATAACTCCCTAATTCTTAAGTGTGAGCTGCTCATAGAGACTTCCTTTCAAAGAGTATAGTATGGAAGGCTTGGATAGAGTCTCCTTGTAATGAAGAAACCTGATAAATACTGCCCCAGCCAGGCAATCAAGGTCAACATCACAGTGATAAGTCATGTTGATAGTATATATTTTTGATCAGCATGGAAGGATTGGGTGGATTCTCTTTGCAGAGAAGAAATCTGATACTACCCGAGCCAGGTGATCAAGGTCAACATCATGGTGATGAGTCATGTTGATAGTATGTATTTTTGGTATCATGTGATAAAGATGACACTTTTCCGCTGTAGTCATCCTCCCAAAAGCCTTTAATCATGAGAAAGACATCCAGCAAAGTACAACAGAGTACCATTTTACAAAACATCTGATCAGTATACCTCAAAACTTTGTCAAAGTCATCGAAAACAAGGAAAACCTGAGAAACTGTCATAGTCAAGAGTAGCCTAAGAAGACAGGACAGTTAAAATATAGTATGATATCTTAAATAGGATCCTGGGACAGGGAAAAAAATTAGGTAAACATCTAAGGAAATCTGAATCGCTAAAAAGTTTAGTTAATAATAATTTATCAATATTGGTTCATTAATTATAACAAATGTATCAAATAAATGTAAGCTGTTAGTAGTATGGGAAACTGCATGTGGAATTTATGGAAATTCTTTGTACTCCCTTTGCTATTTTTCTGTAAATTGAAAAAAGTTCTTAAAATGAAATTTATTTTTAAAAGATGGGCAAAGGATTTGAATAGACATATCTTCAAAAAAGGCACACACATAGCAACAAGAACATGAAGAAATAATCAACATCATTAGTAATTAGAGAAATGTATATGGAAACCATAATAAAAAAGATGACTATAGCAAGTGTTGGTGAGTATGTGGAGAAAATAGAACCCTCATATACTGCTCATGGGACTGTAAAATGGTAGACATTTTTAAAACAGTTTAATAGTTCTTCAAAATATTAAGCATACAGTTACCACATGACTCAGCAATTACACTCCTAGGTATAGGCCCAAGAAAATTGAAAACATATATCCACAAAAAAACCTATCTGTGAATGTTCATAGCAGTATTACTCATCATGGCTAAAATGTGAAATCAACCCAAATATCTATGTACTGATTAATAAATAAGCAAAATATGATATAAGCACACAATGGCATGTTATTTCGCCATGTAGCTGAACATATTGGAACATGGATGAAACTGAAAACAAGCAAAGTGAAAATAAAGTCAATCAAAAAGGCCACTTCATCCACATGAAATGGCCAAACTAGGGAAATCCATAGAAACATAAGGTGGATTAGTGGGTGCAAAGTGTTGGGGGAAGGAAAGTAGGGGGGATGACTGCTTTTTGGGATGTTTAAAATGTTTTGAAATTAGATAATGGTGATTTCTAATTCAACTTAATTGTGCACTTTCAGAGGGTGAAGTGTATCATATGTGAATTATATCTCAATACAACTGTTATTAGAAAATAAAAAACATACTGTCAAGGCCAGCTAGCCCCTAGATCAGCTAGAGCTAAAAGTAGTAATTATGTACACAGATGCTCATGTTGTTGAAAAAATAATCAATGAAGAGACTTGCATACACTGGCCTGGTAGTTGTCTGATAATTTAGCATTTAACATGCATTATTCATTTATTTTTATTTCTATTTTTATATTTTTGAGTTGGAGTCTCACTCTGTCACCCAGACTGGAGTGCAGTGGCATGCTCCCGGCCACCGCAGACTTGACCTGTTGGACTCAGGTGATTCTTCCACCTCAGCCTTCCAAGTAACTGGAACTACAGGCATGCACAACCATGCCTGGCTAATTTTTGATTTATTGTAGTGATGAGGTCTCGCCAAGTTGCCCAGGTTGGTCTCAAACCCGCAGGCTCAGGCAATCCACTCTCCTCAGCTTCCCAAAGTACTGGGATTACAGGCTGAGCCACCGAGCCTGGCAACATACGTTATTTTATTTAATCTTCATAGTTCTGCCAAGGAGTAGGTGTTATTATCTGCATTTTAAAGATTAGGGGCCGAGTGCAGTGGCTCATGCCTGCAATTCCAGCACTTTGGTAGGCTGAGGTGGGATCATTGCTTAAGCCCAGAAGTTCAACACCAATCTGGGAAATGTAGCAAGACCACATCACTAAAAAAAAAAATTTTTTAAATTAGCTCGGCATGATGATGTGCACCTATAGTCCCCGCTGTTTGGGAAGCTGAGGTGTAAGGATAACCTGAGCCTAGGAAGTTGAGGCTGTGGTGAGCTGTGATTGTGCCACTGCACATCAGCCTGAATGACAGAGTGAGACACTGATAAATAAATAAATAAATAAATAAATAAATATTAGGTAAGAGAGACAGTTGGATTTAAACCCAGAGCAACCTCTCCCAAAGCCACCTCTAAGTCATTGCATTTGTTATATCTCAGCCTCTCAAATCTTGGATTCCTCATGCAAGTGCCCTACTTAATAAAATTGCCTTTAAAATTTTTTATTTTATTTTAATTGACAAATAATTAAATATATTTATGGGATACAATGTGATGTTTTGATACATGTATACAATATAGAATGATCAAATCAGGCTAATTAACATCTAGTACTGAGATAATATTTAAAAGGTTTATAGCATATTATTAATTTTTTCTTCCTCCTTGAATTCAGAAAGATCATACTCAGGATGAAAACCAGACAGCTAAATCATATAAACAGCATATAGTTCCTTGTTGCTTCCAGATACAAAAAGCCTGAATGTGGATGGAGGCTGTGAACAAAAAGGTGCTACAAAAATTTATAATTGTTTCAAATTTAAATATCTTATTTTTCCAATTCAGAGGTGACTTTTTATGTTTTTGGCTATTTGTGGGGTTTTGTGTGTGTGTGTGTGTGTGCTTTTCACTGTTAGATATTTAAGTACATACAAAGGTTTTAGGCATTGCTCTGTCTGAGTGTGTTCCCCAAAATTTGTATGTTAAAACTTTATTGCCAATGTAATAGTCTTATGAGGTGGGGCCTTTGAGAGGAGATTACATTATATGGTGGTGCTCTCATGGATGAGATCAGGGCCCTTATAAAAGGCTTAAAGGAGTGGTTTTTCCTTTCCATCTCTTCTGCCATGTGAGGACACAGTGATCAATGTGCCATCTTGGAAGCAGAAAGCCACCCTTATGACTCACTGAATGTGCCCATGCCTTGATCTGGGACTTTTCAGTTCTAGGACTGTGAGAAATACATTTCTGTTCTTTACACATTCTCTAGTCTTGGGTGTTTTGTCATAGAAACACAAAAAGACTAATACAGGTATAATATATTCTAGATCCATGATATTCTTTCATGCTGTTTACTAAAAGAAAAGGTAAAAGTGTCTTTAAGGACACTTTACTTATACATTTGATAACCCTGCTATTGAGCCATGAATGTAAAAGGCTTATGGAATGATACATTCTGAATGTCTGTTTATTTTTTAGAAGTTATATATGAATATGTATGTTTCTTCAACAGAGGCTTGCCAGTGTAATGTAGAGATAAAAGACTAGCCCCACAGTCAGAAGACCTGAATTTAAATCTTATTTCTGCCTCTTTGATCATTACTTAACATCTCCAAGTTTTGGTTTTCTCACCCATAAAATGAACATTACAACTTTTACCACAAAGGGCTGTTATTGAAGATTAAAGAAAAAAGTATGCAAAGGACTTAGCACAGTGCCTGGTGTATTGTAAGTGCCCATAAAAAGTAAACCAAAAGAAAACTTGCCATGATCTCACATAAGGTTGCAAATCCCTTATTGCAAGCTAATTGTCCCAGGTTATACGGCTGGAATTCAAACCCAGATCTCTCTGAGTCTATCTCATTTGATTAGGCCATATGATCTCAAAATAATCATTTACTGTCTTAAAACAAAGCCTGGGAAATCCTTAAGCAAAACTGAGACAAAAGGTTACAGATTTTACCATCCTAGATCAAAATACATTATCTTTCATCTTGTCGCTTTTGTACCCTAGAGCAAATGTGTCTGAGGATAAGTGAGAAGAAACTATTAAAATGATTTTGGGGAGAGATGTCATATACCTAATCCCAAATGTTAAAATAACATTTACTCAATCCTGTGTTAGTTAGCTCCTTTGATTAGAATGGGAAATGGGAAAGTGAAAGTGGCTTTCTCAACTAATTATGAGCATGTAAGTTACACAGACTACTTCTATTGGAGAAACCCACAAAAGAGGGTGCCTGCTTGACTCCAGCAAAATATTTTGATTACTATATTTTGTTCAGGTGTGGTGGTTCAAGCCTGTAATCCCAGACTTTGGGAGGCCAAGGCAAGAGGATTGCCTGAGCTCAGGGGTTTGAGACCAGCCCAGGTAATTGATGAGACCTTGCCTTTACAATAAATAAAAAAATAAGCCAGGCATGGTAGCGCTTGCTTGTAGTTCCAGCTACCTGGAAGGCTGAGGCAGAAGGATTGTGTAAGCCCAGCAGGTTGAGGCTGCAGAGGCTGTGAGAGTGCCACTGCACTGCAGCCTGGGCAAAGAGCAAGACTCCAATTCAAAAAGAAAAAAATATTTTGACTACTGTATTCAAAAAAACACCACTGCCTTGACATACCATCCTGAAAAGACTCCAGTTTCATATTTTTAACACATAAAATTGTGTAATCAAATTAGAGATAAAAAATATATATATATAGTATTCTCATTTTGAATGTATACCTGATTAAAGCTTGAAGAACGTGTTCGATTTATTATGTGGCATCTTTCAAAATACCTGAGTTTTTAAGACTGACTAATTCTAAAATTAATAATTGAGGTTATACCTACAGGGCTCCTAAAACAACTACTATGCTTTTTAAAAAAATTTTTTTATTTTTTTGAGTTGGAGTCTCACTCTGTCACCCAGACGGGAGTGTAATGGCCGCTCCCAGCCATTGCAGCCTCGACCTGCTGGGCTCTGGCGATCCTTCCGCCTCAGTCTTCCAAGTAGCTGGAACTACAGGTGCATGCTACCACGCCTGGATAATTTTTGATTTGTTGTAGAGATGAGATCTCGTCAAGTTGCCCAGAACCCGCGGGCTCAGGCAATTCACTCACCTTGGCCTCCCAAAGTGCTGGGATTACAGGCTGAGCCACCGAGCCTGGCCTTTTTTTTTTTTTAGATGGGGTCTCATTATGTTGCCCAGGCTAGTCTCAATCTCCTGGGCTTGAGGGATCCTCTTACCTCAATATCCCAAGTAGGTAGGACTACAGACACGTCCCACCATTCCTAGCATAAGATATTTTAAAAATGAATTAATCATTTGTCCAGTAATAAAATTATCCATACTGGAAAGCTATAGTAGCTTTGGGCAGCTATTTTGTAAGCATAGTTAAGCTGGATTTTGAGAATTTGCTGGAGTTTTCAATATTAAGTATTTTTGTAAAACATTCTTATCTCTAAATTCAGTTTTTAATTTCTTCTATATGTAAAGAAGATTCTCACCTTTACCCAACAGAGAACTATGTGAAAGAATGATCATACGTTGTGAGTGAAAAATTTTTTGAGGAGTTAAAAAAAAGTGAGGTATCACATAAATACTCACTTAACCAAAAAGGTTGGAAAATGGGGGAATATATCTAAAACAAATATTTCATCAACAAAAGTTACCATATAGACCACCAATGTCAACAACTATATAAAAATGGCTCAAGCCCTAATATAACCGCACATGTGCAGGTTAATTTTTTTTTCATGCTTAGGGAAGTGGTTCAGGATATTGTCATGCCTAGTAATAACTATTATGCCTTTTGATTATCATGATACACGGTTTGACGAAAATGCACTTATAATTTGAGCTTTGAAGTTGACTCTCCTCCAGATAGAGGGGGCTAATAGGCTTGTTATTTTTATCCTGATCCTCACCAGGTTTTTGATGTTCTGCCTAGATCCCACTGTGGTATATTTAGCACCAGTTCTTCCTGCAACAGCCTCAGCCACGTGGAATCTTCACACACAACCCCCTCCCCCACTGCTGAATTTATAATCTAAGCCCTGCAACATGGTGTCTGAGAGATTAATTTCTACTCACAGAAGTAACAGTAAGTATATATTCTAATGTGATTTGACTTACTAAGTGAAGTTTTTTAAACCTTGTCAAAAGCCATCTGACTTCCTAAGTACATGCACACACACACACACACACACACGCACGCGCGCACACACACACACACACACACACACACACACACACACTTTTGAAATAAAGTTAAAAAAAAAATCTTCTCTATTAAAAAAGAGGAAAGATTTGAAGGGAACAGATGACCAGAATATATTTTAAATGTCCCTCTTCAAATCACACTTATATGTATGTTTGGTTTGTAACAACAGCAGCCCAGTAAATGTGATCAGAGATATATTTCACTCAAATGTTGCTATGGAATCCTTCTCTAACTGAAAACTAAATTTCTCCATCTGTTTGCATGACTTTGTATTCATTGTAGTGCCAAGGGCCAGCTGATCTAACAAACATGCCACTGATCAAATTCCTCAAAGCAGAGAAAAAACAAGTGTGAAGTAGAGCAAATAGCATGAGAAACCATATGATCCTGAAAGATTCCCTCTCCAAAAGGCACACTAAAGGATGATAAAACTGGTAGACTTTTATTTAGGGATATAGTCCCACATGGGCAGGCAATTTACCATACAAACTTCTCAACAGAACAATGAACATGACCTGTTTAGGACATGCTATTAAAACCAAATATTAAACTGTATTACGATCAACTAAAAAAGGGGATTTTAACAGACAATTTGGGTTGAATTTAAAAATGCCAAAAAGATAATAAACCATTATGAAAATACTGAATGCATTCCACATAATGTTTGCTTTGTAAAACCAAATTAAAGATTCTTAAATAAAAACAAGATTCTTATATAAACAATGAATTCAATTTTTGTTTATTTTGTCTAATTTATCACATATATAATGTAATTCATGTTAGCAAATTCAGAATTTTCAAAGACTATAAACCTATTCCAATGAATTCTAGTTATCTGAATAAGTTTATAAGATTATAATACATCTAATTTAAAACCTATTTGTCCACAAACATAAATTTTACAGGACACTAATATATAATTATCATTAACATTAGCAAGTCTGTAAATTTATCAAAATATTATATAGCATAACTGATTTTTTTTTAATTTTAAAAAGTATTTTATGAAGCATAGTTCACTGAAAAGTCTTTAAAAGTACTTTCCTCTAAAAAATTAATAAGATATTACATTCATTTAATTAAATTATCTTCCTAAAGATAAATTAACAGATGTTACTAGCTTATTACTTTTTCCCTCTTTAAATATATTTTGTTCCCAAATAGTTTTTTACATATTTGTTCATATCACACTTGTAGTGGTTGTTTTCTTTGCTGAATTGCAGGTAATTTTATTTATGGACAGGTCCCCCTTCTCCAGTAGACTAAGAAGTTCTGAGAACAAGAACATTATTGTGCCCTACCTAAAAGTTTTTAAAAATGGATTATCCATCTTTGAATTCTCTCACATTAACCTATTAGCTATTTTCTTATAATTAATCATCTGTTTGCTGATGAGCTTTTCCTTTTGAAGACATTATGCTTTAGGTACTTTGAAAACAAAAATCTTAAAGAGGGCATAAACTTGACCTTTAGCATCATTGGAGAAAATGCTATGTCATAAACAAAGTAATAAATCTTACTTGATAATTTATGTCAATGAGAGCTAAATGATTTTAAAAATTATTTTAAATAAAGTATTATGACTAGTAGACTCAATCTAGGTGTCTGAAAATATTTAGAAATAGAATCATTCATTCTGGTGAGACTGCTGATCTATTTTCTAGGCTTGCTAAGGAATTCAACCAGATTTCTCTATATCTTACCATTATTTTTCTAATATAAAATTATCTCAAGGTGCTCCAAAGATATGATGCAACAGATACAAATAATTACTGGAAAGGAATTCAGTATAGTCCTATAATCTTGGGAATGATCCAACCCTGAGCCAATGTTTTCTAAATTTCCAATTTAAAGCTGTTCAGACAAGTTATGCTTGGAGTGCACTGCTGTATACTTGGAGGGCATTCTTTGCATCTCACTTTCTATGCCAAGTTTCTCAGACCCCACAGAAATAGAATCAGAGAGTCAGACAACAGGAGAAAGTTTTCTGCCCACAAAAGACTTAAGGACTAGTCCCACTAAGAAAGGGTCATTTTTGGAAAGAATAAACATGGATGGCAAAGAAAAAATATTTTAATGAGAGAGATTAAATAAACATGAGGAGAATATTTTGTCAAAACTTTCTAGGACAATCAGCAATCATTATGCTATTTCTGTAAACATTAATAAAATCATAACTTTTTTCAGATAGCCAAATATTTCATTCATTAGTCCCTGTTTCCTTAATATTCATGTGTTCCAAAGTAGCAGCAAATGTAGAATGGGTAAACATCCAACATTTGCTGTGTCTATTTCTGTAATACATCTCCCACATTATACATACAAGTTAAAGTTTTAAGACAGTGGTTAATTTTAAGCCTAGTCAAGATGGCAGCACACCCACGTTCCCAGGCTTAAAATATAACATCTTTCATAACTACTTCTTCACACCTTACGGAATTTATATATACTTGCAGTCATATTAATGATATATCTCAAACCAGGTTCTGCTTTCATCTGCTTGCAAAAAATTGTTCATTTTTTATGCACTGATTTTATCTACCAGAATTGGATATCATCCTTCAAAAACTGAGAAATCCATCACAGACAATAGACTCAAATGAGATAGAATAAGAGAAAAGACCTGATGCCTCCTAAGAAGATGAAACGTATTTCAGATTAAAAACAAAAGTAAAACCAAGGATAACTCAGATTTACCTTTTTTTTTTTTAAACTGAGACTCTGAGACCATAAGCAAATAGAAGTTATAAGATGAGAACTAATTTAACATGTAGAGGTTAGAGGCTAAGCCTATTGGTCATAAAAATGCTTTAGTGTAACAGAGCAAAAAGGCAACAAAGAATGGGAAAAATTGGGCTAAAATTGTATTTCCCTGGACATTTCTTGGGGAAGGTGTGGACAGGCACTTTGTGGTTTTTGTTCTTGTTCGGCAGCCTCCTCCTCTTCCACTCTGCCACCGCATCCACTAAATGGAAGGGAAGAAAGGGGAAAGGGATCAAAAGGTCCTTGACTCTCTCTCCACACTGTGGGCACACTATTGTACACAAGTGTCTCCAGGACTACACTGATGCAGAGGCCATGTTTTCTTTGTAGTTTTCAGGGAACTTTGAAAGTTTGGTGCAAATAAGCATATTTTTACAAATTGAACTATTAAGAACTGTTTGCTGAACATTCCTAGGCATAAGGTACTAGAAAAGACACTGGGGATATACAGATGATTAAGACACCACGCCTTGCTCCAGAAGATTATTTAGCTGGAGTCCAAGCTCCATGAATATAAGTAACAGTTATATAAACGACATGAGGAAAATGCTTCCATCACAGCAGAGTAAAAATATATTTTCTTGTTAATATTGCCCAAAGTGATCTACAGATTCAATGCAATCTTTATTAAAATCCCAGTGGAATTTTCACAGAAAAATAAAAAAATTCTATAATTTATATGGAATCACAAAAGACTATGAACAGCAAAATCAATCTTGGGAAAGAACAAAGCTGGAGACATCATACTTTCTGATTTCAAAATATGCCACAAAGCTACAGCAATCAAAACAGTATGGTGCTTGCATAATGACAGATATATGGACCAATGGAACAGAATAGAGAACACAGAAATAAATCCACATCTATACAGTTAACTGATCTTCAACAAAAGGCACTGTGTTTTATTTATTTATTTATTTTTGAGTTAGAGTCTCACTCTACCACCCAGGCTGGAGTGCAGTAGCATGCTCATGGTCACCACAGCCTCAACCTGCTGGGTTCAGGGGATTCTTCTACCTGAGCCTTCCAAGTAGCTAGAACTACAGGTGTGCCACCATGCCCAGCTAACAAAGGTACTGTCAACATGAATAAAATGTTGCAAGAAAACCCAATGGGGTAAGCATAGTCTCTTCAACAAATGGTGCTGTTAAACCTAGATATCCACATGCAAAATAATGAAATTGGACTTTACCTTGTACCATAGATTAAAACCAACTCAAAATGGATTAAGGACTTAAAGGTAAGATCCAAAACTGTAAAACTCCTAGAAGAACACAAAGGGGAAAGCTGCATGACATTGTTCTTGACAATGACCTCATGGATGTGACATCAAAAGCACTTGCAACGACAACAACGAAAAAATCAAGTTGGACTACATCAAACTAAAAAGCATCTGCACAGCAAAGGAAATTATCAACAGAGTGAAAAAACAACTGATGGAATAGTAGAAGATATCTGCAAACCATACATCTGATAAGGTGTTAGTCTCCAAAATATATAAGGAACTCCTACACCTCAAAAGCAATAAAACTAATAGTTTGATTAAAAAGTGGGCTAAGGCTATTCACAATAGCAAAAATGTGGAACCAACTTAGGTGCCCATCAAAGGTGAATGGATAAAGAAAATGTGGTACAAATACACCATGGAATGCTACACAGTCATAAAAAAGAATGAAATCATGTCCTTTGAAGCAACATGAAGGCAACTGGAGGCCACCCTTCTAAATGAAAAAACAGAAAACTGAAACTGTATGTTCTCACTACTAAAGCAGGAGTTAAACACTGAGTACACATGGACATAAGGATGGGAACAACAGACATTGGGACCACTAAAGGGGGAGGGAAGAAGGGAGACAAGGGTGCCCATTGGGGACCATGCTCACCACCTGGGGAGCAGGCTCAATAGAAGCCCAAAACTTGCCATCATGCAATATACTTGTAATAAAATGGCACATGCACCCCTTGAAACCAAAATAAAATTAAAAAAAAAGATATTTCAAAATGACTAAAATTTATTGCTTATGTTTCTTAAGTACCAATTCACACACAAAGAAGAATTACTATCCACAAAAAAAAGAGGGCTAAGAATTTGAACAGATATTTCTCCAAAGAAGACATACAAATGGCCAAACAGGTACATGAAAAAATGCTCAACATCACTAGTCATTAGGGAACTACAAATCAAAACCACACAATGAGATATCACCTTGCACTAGTTAGAATGGCTATTACAAACAAATAAACAAAAGACAAGTATTGGTGAGGATATGGAGAAATTGGAACCCTTGTACAGACTTCATAGAAATGCAAAAACTGCAGCCACTATGGAAAACAGTTTGGAGATTCCTCAAAACTTAAAAATAGAACTACCCTATGAGCCAGCAATCTCACTTCTGGGTATTTATCCAAAAGAACTGAAACCAGCATCTCAAAACAATATCTACATGCCCATATTTCTTGCAGCACCTATTCACAATAGCCAAGATTAGAAACAACCTAATATCCATCAACAGAAGCATGCATAAAAAAAGTGGTATATACCTACCATGGAATATTATTCAGCCTCAAAAAAGGAGAAAATTGTGCAATCTGTGACTATGTGAAGAACCTTGAGGACATTTTGCTAAGTAAACTAAACCAGTCACAGAAAGACAAATACCATGTGATTCTGCTTACAGGAAGTATCTAAAATAGTCAAATTCACAGAACCAAAGAGTGGAATGGTGGTGGCCAAGGGGAAGAGAGAGGGGGAAATGGAAAGTTACTAATCATTGGCATAAAGTTTTAGTTAAGCACAATGAAGAAGCTCTAGAGAGCTGCCATATGACACTGTCCCTGCATTCAACAGTAATGTATTGTACACTTAAAAATTTAAGAGGGTAGATGTCATGCTAAGTATTCTCAGCACAATAAAAAAATTTATTTTTATTTTTATTTTTTTGAGAAAGCAGGATTTTGAGAGGACAGAAATTTTCATATTTTTAAATATGAAAAGGCCACTTAAAAAAGAGTCACAAGCTGGGCACAGTGGTTCACACCTGTTATCCCAGCACTTTGGGAGGCAGAGGCAAAAGTATTGCCTGAGCCCAGGGGTTTGAGACCATCTTGGGCAACTTGGTGAGACCTTGTGTTTACAATAAATCAAAAACCTAGCCAGGCATGGTGATGTGTACCTATAGTTCCAGCTACTTGGAAGGCTGAAGTGGAAGGATCACCTGAGCCCAGCAAGTCAAGGCTGCAGTGGCCGTTAGTGTGCCATTGCACTCCAGCCTGGGTGACAAAGTGAGACTCTGACTAAAACAAACAAAACAAAACAAAACCAAAAAAACCAAAGTGAAGCACAAGGACATTGGTGTGAAAAGAACCTCTCCTGGACTACAGGCCTGTTCAGAGGACCAGGGAGTTGCGGCTATCTGACTTCCCATTTCAGACCCAAATCCACCAGGAGGAGCAGTGGTTCCTCCCTCAACAGGCTGATGCCAAAGCATGGGGGCCAGTAAGGTGAAAACTAACAAACCAAAAAGTTATGGTTGTCAGCACACTGGTGTCATACCAGCAAATCCTGCACTGTTCAGGCAATGCGGCCATTGAGAATGCAACTACTTTATCCTCAGACATCACAGGTTGCTTTACAGAATAACACGAGGGCAAGACTTGTGAACTCTCAAGTGAATGGTCATTACTGGAATGTAAGTGAGTGGGTCACACGCATTTGTACTTGAGGAGATTGATAACTTCCTGAGTCACTGTGGGGGTGGGGAATGTTCAAGGATGTGATGTGGCAAGTGCTATGGCAACCACATTTATTTAAATGGGGAATTACATGTTAGGCTCAGATTTTAAGACAGCAATTCTTTTCACCGAATGTGTTTTAAAATGTCCTTCCCATCAACAGAGTGCAAAAGGACAGCGAGGTCACCAGAAACACCAAACAGAATTAAGAAACAAAATACCCAGACCAGAGAGACAGAATTTCCCCATATAACCATTGTCAAGCAAAGCAGGGAGCTACTATTTTGCCACATGTTAGAGAAAAAAGGAGAACCTCCTACTGATATAATCCAATACCTAGTACTTAAAGGTTATTCTTGAAAAGTGCACAAGTTAGGAGTAAGAAGTCTCAATGACTAGCAATGAGGGCTCTTTAGAACATCTCACTGGACCATGTAGGACCTTGGAGGAGAGTCTAGCTTGAATGAGACTTCAGTCACAGTCGCAGAAAGTCATCATCAGACCTTGAAGAGGAGCAACTGGTCACTGACCAAAATTTAGCATGAACACTTGGAATTTGTTGCAAATAGTTTGTTTTGTTATCGTCTAATGAACAGATAATTGCCTTATAAAATCCCAAGCAAAGCACTTTAATATAGTGACACCTGAAACAAAAGGAAGATACTACCTTAATATTGTGATCAATGTTATGATCCCAGAATGAGAAACAAAAGGTCATCTGAATTTATTATGGAGTGCTCTCTTAATGAAGCTCGTTTCTGAGTCTGCTCAAATTAGAGTAGATATTAAGCATATATAAAAATGAATCCAAACTATCAAGCGAGATTTCAATTCAACAAACATCTATTGAGCTCTATGTAGGGTAAACTGCTAAATACTGGTGTTACACAGATGAAACAAATTCCTTGCTCCAAATGCAAGATAAGCCCATAAGCAAAGAGGTGTCATGTGATGAAATAGGTGCCGTCATAGAAGCAGTACTCAGAACATAGTGTGAGTGTGTATAAGCTCATGGCCAGCGATTAAGGAGAACTCAAAGAAGGTGTCTGCGGCCTCCAAAGGGACAAATATTGAGTTTTCTGCTCAGCAGTACTCAGGCAGGAAATACTTCCTCCTTGTTTTGTTACTTACTTATTATCAAGAATTAAAACTCTGCAGTTTTATTTTTAATTATTTTGATATTTTCTTTTTTTTTTACTCTCTCTTTTTCTTTTTTAATTTTTATTATAAAGATGTGGGATACATTTCAGAGTTAGGTATATAAACATTGATCATGCAGGTACCCTTGTTGATGAGGTATGCCCCTCCCTCTCCTAGCAGTTTCCCTCAGCTGCCTACTCCTCCCCCCCCCCGACCAGGATAGCACAGATGTCAGGAATTAAATGTATTATCTATAAGACAAAATATCAGAAGCTAGACAGCAAGGAACCTGGCTATACTGCCTATCTTGGTAGGGTTATCTCAGTTCCAGCCTACATAAAACAAGAGCTCTGATTTTGAACTGAGAAGTCCTTAGCCACAGTACACATAGCTGTTTATTTGACTATTGCCTCCTGGTTGACCATGAGCTACTTGAGGGCAGTGACTATGTCGTCCAACACAGAGTATGACACATAGAATGTGCTCGGTATTTGAGTACTGAATGAATCAATGAATCGATGAGTGACTCTATACCTAAAGCACCACTCTCCCCCAACAAAATTATTAATAAATTTTTAAGGCCCTTCAAGAGACAATTTGTCACAACTTCTTCTAAAAATCAAGACATTCTTCCACATGATGGATCTAAGCGAAAGATCTACTGCTTATGTTAGCACATTTCCTCACTGTGTGACCGCTGTGGGTTTAAAACTACTCAAGATAGGCCTGGAAATACAAGGGCATATGAAATAAATAATGAGAAAGCTGTAAAATCTCTCTCTGGAGACATTTCAAACTTACTAATCAACCTATAGCCTATCTTGAGTCCTGTGTTGGTATTCCAGAGTCAAGGCAAGAATGCTAAAATTAGTTAACCCCATAAATATCACTGTGCTTAATAAATGTTTTATTCCATTGTTTTCTAAACACATTTTTTGACTGCATTTGATATGTGCAAACATGTAAAGTGTAGATAATGTCATCTGTCCAATCTCTTGTAGAGGAAATAATAGGAACTGAAATGACTGGAAGGCAAAAGAAATAAGAGGAGGAAAAACATACCTGAAAGCATCTGAGTAGTTTCTAATATACCTCAGGCACACTGAGACATGACAGTATTAACCAGACATATGAAAGATAGTAGTCTAATTTTGAGATTAAACTGCCTTTGCCTCAAACCCTTCAGTGATTCACAGTTAACCTGAGATGGACATCTCCTGGTATTTGGTTGCCTAAAACCCATACCTTATGTCTAAGCACATTGCACATTTCTTTCTGGGAGTTTCTTCAACTTTGGATAAAATCTGGAGAGGCTCTGAATCTAGTTTTCTAGCCAATGGGCAGCCATGTGGCCCCAGCTTGATCAGTCCTGCCCGGGATTCAGATCCTGCCCGGGATTCAGATCCTGAGCAGAGTGCCTAGAGACTAAGATGGGTGAGGTTGATCCATTTGATCACGGTCAGGCTGACCACATTGGTAATACCTGTTGTTCAAGCTTCCTGCTCTGCAGAAATAACCTGGTTCTTGTCCATGTTCAAGTCTGGTCACCCTATAAATTCTGTGCCCTAGTGGCTTTCCAATAAACTGCTTTTCCTTTAAGTTAGTCAAGGTTGGTTTTGTTATGTGCAGGGCGAGTGTAGGCTGGTACTTGCTGCTCTCCTGAGAAGAGTGAGCTGGAGAGCTGGGATGCCTGTTCTCTTGTTACTTTAAAACCTCTGCATTCAGAAGTTTTCAGAGGTTTTAAACTAGCAAAAGAACAGGCATCCCAGATCACGCTAGCAACAAGGGAAGGAATGGCAATCCATGGACACTGCCAGGGAGTGAGGAAGGGAGAGGACATGTAGCATCACAAAGGGTACCTGGTCCTAAACCAGGGGAAGTGAGGGCCAGTTGGCGGTCCAAAGTTCACTTGCACATAGCCTGCTTGTGTAGCTAAACCTGACTTGTACCCCACATATCTATAAATACATATCATTGTGCTTAATATATGTTTATTTCAGCAGTAAAAAAAAGTTTCCATTTCTAAGACTTGTTTTTAAGATTATAGGGTATGATTATAGGTTCTGGTATCTCAGAACAAACATTTCCAAGGGATTTTGTATAACTAACAATAAAAAGGAGATATATTAAAAAAAAAAAAAAAAAAAAGCCGGGCGTGCTGGCTCACATTTGTAATCCCAGCACTTTGGGAGGCGGAGGTGAGAGGATTACCTGAGCTCAAGGGTTTGATTTAAAAAATTAGTCAACCATAGTAGCACATGCCTGTGGTTCCAGCTACTTGGAAGGCTGAGGCGGAAGGATAGCCTGAGCCCAGAAGGCTGATGAAGTTGCGGTGGCCGTGAGTGTGCCACTGCACTCCAGCCTGGGTGACAGAGTGAGACTCTGACTAAAATAAAACAAAACCAAAAACAAACAAGCAACAACAAATCTCTGACAACCCAAGCCTACCAATGAGCACATGCCAACCATGCTGGGGGATGTTTGCTCTATCTTCCTTTCTGGTTCTCCTTTTCCACCTCTCTCCCAGGTAAGACCCAGCTAAACATGAGTACTAGGCAAGGTCAATACTGGTAAACTGGTGAGCAGACTCCCACATTTTTTCTATAGTCTGTCTTAAGTACTAGTAAAAATTAACAGTTACATAAAAACAACTGTTGAGCAAATCTTTCCAAAATAACATTTGTGGACTATCTCACCAGTACTATCAGTGGCACTGAAAACAAACAGTTTATAGAAGAACATTAACAGTGAAAGGTGCGTACAGACTGAGAATATATCTCCATATCATATTCTTAAAACAGAAAAGTTGAACATTAGGAAATTTATCGCCAAGACAACAGCAAAAAGCCATTTAGCAAATGAAATAAATCCCAGACAGTTTTAGCACTTTCACACTTGGAAACCTGGTTTGCAGTCTTGAGAATAGAAAGACAAATGAAAGGAATAATTAAAAGATGTCAGAGACAAGTGTCAACGAACCCAGCTATAAATATCCTCAGTGAGAACGTTAAATTTCCTTTGGGAAATTATTAAATTGAGAGTGGATTGTACCAGTTAAGAATGGAAAAGATCAAATTAAGAAAATGGAGAGAGCATTTCAGAAAGTAAAGCAATCCCAAAAGTCCCACGATATTATCATGGTCTTATTGGCATTCTGAGAGACTCAATACATTGAAAGGCGCCTCAGATGCATAAGAATACTGCTGCCCTTCAATACTCCCAAAGTAAGAGTACCATTCTCTCTCAATACTTACCAACATCAGAGTAATACTCTTTCCAGTATCTCTGAGAATTGGTAGCACTTTAAATTCTCAGAACCTCCCCTCTCAGCGATATAGCAGATTAGGTCTTCTGGAACCCAACTAAACACCTAAACAACCTGATAGAATATAAAAGACATGTTTATAAGTCATGAAAACATTAATCCAAAAGGGGTAAGTCAGAACTAAAGTCACTAGTTGCTTTAAGGTGTTTCTTCTAGGCTATTTGCCAATAACCTAGAGTTTTTTATTTTAACAACTTCTGGAAAGGTGAGAGTGAGGGAGAGGCATCAGGAGAAATAGTCTTGGAGCTGCATCAGGAGAAAAGTCAGGCTTAGGGGCAACCACATGAAGCGTGGATCCCCAAGCCCTTGCCCCTGGTGACGTAGGAAGAAAGTTCACCCTACAAAGGGAAACAGAAAAGAAACTATCCCTCTTGACTTTAACATTGAGTGAAAGATAAAAAACTCTCCTTGACAATTTATAATCAGAAGCCATCTGACCTCTTTTAGATTTTAGGTTTAGATTTACATTCTCTCCATGATCCCCTACCCCAAATCCAAAGCCAACAAATTAAAACAATCCTGTTTTCCTCAGAAATAAACCTAAATCCTCTACGGAGGATTGCAACCTCAAACCAGATCTTATGGAATTCTCACAGATAAAGTCCCAAGAAATGTGATCTCACAATTTAAAGAAGTTTAAGTTACATGAAAAAGCAAGAGACCGTAAGTGAAAGTCAGCAGAATACACTGCACAGACTTGCCGAGACTTCGTATGTTGTAATTGCTCGACTCAAAAAATAAGTTAGTCATTAAAAAGGATTAAAGAGGGAACTGAATACAAGCAAAGAACATGAGACTATGAAAAATGAAGCAGATTTGAAAAAGAACTGAATAGAATTTCCTGAAAACAAAAATATAATGATTTAAATAAAAAAATCTATTAGACAAGTCAATTAAGACACAGGTAAGAAGAGTGAATTAGAGAACGAGAACTCACAGATGGAGAAATTACCAGACTGCAACAGAGATCAAAAGAAGAGAAACTATATTTTGAAAAAAAGTTTAAGAGACACAAAGGATAGAAAGGATTACCATATATAATAAGAACTCTAAGCCGGGCTTGGTGGCTCAGCCTGTAATCCCGCGCCTTTGGGAGGCTGAGGTGAGTGGATTGCCTGAGCCCGCAGGTTCGAGACCCGCCTGGGCAGCGAGACCTCATCTCTACAATAAATCAAAAAATCAGCCGGGCGTGGTAGCGCATGCCTGTAATTCCAGCTACCTGGAAGGCTGAGGCGGAAGGATCGCTGGAGCCCAGCAGGCGAGGTTGTGGTGGCCGGGAGCGGCCACTGCACTCCAGTCTGGGCGACAGAGTGAGACTCCAACTCAAAAAAAAAAAAAAAAAAAGAACTCTAGAAAGAGATAATGGTGAGGATGAAGGAGAAACAATATATAAAGAAATAATGCCTAAGAATTTTTCAGAATAGATGAAATACACAAATTCCCAGATCCAGAAAGCAAAACAAATAACAAGCAAGACTCAGAGTTCACACATACATGCAAAGATGGGCAGAATCCTAGACATATAACACAGTGAAATTTCAGAATTTCAAAAGCAAAGAGAAAATCTCAAGGAGCCAGACAAGACAGTGTGGTGGATAAAGAGAAGGAAAAATGGAAAAGAAAGGGTGAAAGAGGAAGAAGGAACAGGAAAGGAAGGAACATTACCAAAAAGATTACAGAAGTGGAAGGAGAGAAAAGGTGCTGAAACCAGCCTGTGTTATTTTTATTCTCTTCATATTTTTCCTTGTTTTCCAAATTGTCTTCAGTGAATATGTATTACTTTTATACTCAGGGGGAAAAATTTAATACTGTTTAGAAATACTCTTGCCCTTAGCTTTTTGTTTTAAATTGCGTGTCCCAAATCACGTGGCAAATTACATAGGAAGTATAATTACATCTTGCCTGGAAGATAAAAGACAACTTTGATTGTTACTGGGTTCCAAAAAGAGCCTTCACTTTGTATCCAAGGGCAAATCGTGTCTTAAATTTCAGCAACATTTTAAAGAGACAGGTTAAGAGTTGCTTTGGGCAGGTCTTAACATTGGCCTTGACCAATTTGTGTGGCCTTAGGGCAATCTCATCCTATCTAAGGCAGAAAGTTACTTGGGAACTTCTCTATCTATAGCCACTCAGCTCAATAAAGAGAGATACAGAGGGAATGTTATGCAACAATCAAGAAACAGCCTCACAGTGCAAAAGGATAAGGTGCCTGACTAGCAAATTTAGACAAACAATCCTTAAATGGGAGTTTGAGGTTCCTGCTGACATTTGGAAAAGCATCCAAGGCTGTGAAGGGGTGCAGGGAACCTGACACTTGTGTGGTGCTGAGTCCTCAGGGTCACTTAAGAACTGCATCTGTTTTGTTTTCCAGAGAGAAGGAACAAATTTCTAGAAAGCAGATTTTTTTTGAAGGTGGGAGACAACTCGCTAGAGCAGATAACGGCAGAGTTTGGTATGTTATCCAACCAAGGAAGCACTAATTGAAGGGATACTAACTCCAACTAATAGAGATACTGGGTCTGTACCATGGCCTCTAAAGACGACCTTCCATATGACCCCGCAATCCCCCTACTGGGAATATACCCTGAAGAACTCAACACACTCTATAAAAAAGATACCTGCACACGTATGTTTATCGCAGTGTTGTTCACAATAGCAAGAACCTGGAAACAACCATGCTGCCTATCAAAAGAGGACTGGATTAAAAAAATGTGGTACATATACACGATGGAATACTATGCAGCCATAAAAAAGAACAAAATCATGAATTTCACAGCAACCTGGATGGAACTAGAGTCTATAATACTGATTGACCTCTCACAGAAACAAAGATCCAAGTATCACATGTTCTCACTCATATAATGGACCTTGAACATCCAATGCAATACTATAAGAAAATGACTGATGGTACTGGGAAACTATGGGGGGGAGGGAGATGGGATTAACAGTCGCAAATATCTGTCTGGGGATGGGGAAACACCTCTTATCAACAGGGTGCCTGAATGAAACGTATTTGTACACCTAACCCTTAACTGTACCCCACAAAATCATAATAAAAAATGTTGATTAAAAAAAAAGACTAGAGTGGAGTCTCAGGTTTAAGCAAGGGAATGAACAGCAGTCTCCATGCTGAGCAGGCCAGGTTTGGTAACATTTTTCTTAACAACATAATATACCAGAATGTTTAAAAAGCATATCAACTCTGTAAAGATAATAATTATCCACGATCAATTTCTATAAAACAACCAGAAGAGCATTGTGGAACTCACTTTTCTTTTCTTCTTTTTTTTTTTTTGAGTTGGAGTCTCACTCTGTCGCCCAGACAGGAGTGCAGTGGCTGCTCCCGGCCACTGCAGCCTCGACCTGCTGCCTCAGCCTTCCAAGCAGCTGGAACTACAGGCACATTCTACCACGCCGGGCTAATTTTTGATTTATTGTAGAGATGAGGTCTCGCCAAGTTGTCCAGGTGGGTCTCGAACCCGAGGGCTCACACAATCCACTCACCTTGGCCTCCCGAAGCGCGGGATTACAGGCTGAGCCACTGAGCCCAACCTGGAACTCACTTTTCTTTCTTTTTTTTTTTTTTTTGAGTTGGAGTCTCACTGCCACCCAGACTGGAGTGCAGTGGCCGCTCCCGGCCACCACACAGCCTCGACCTGCTGGGCTCCGGCGACCTGCTGGGCTCCGGCGATCCTTTTGCTCAGCCTTCCAAGTAGCTGGAACTACAGGCGCACGCTGTCACTCCCGGCTAATTTTTTTTATTTATTGTAGAGATGAGGTCTCGCTGCCCAGGCGAGTCTCGAACCCGTGGGCTCAGGCAATTCACTCACCTCAGCTTCCCAAAGGTGCGGGATTATAGGCTGAGCCACCGAGCCCGGCTCACTTTTCAAAAAGGACTCTCTTATCCCCTATTCTCCTTTACTAGCTGTGAATTGGAGCAAATTGTTCACTTTCCCTAAGCTTCAGTTCCCAGCTTGGAAGAGGGATATAATTGTATCTGTATCACAGTGTGGTTGTGGAGATAAAGTGAGACCGTGACTGTAGTGCCTAGCACAATGTCCTGCAGGTGCTCTGGAAGAGTGAGTTCCACTCTGGTACCATCTACTCACAGCCTGAGCTGCAAGCCCACCCCCGACACACACACTTGATGTAGCCCCAGAAAACAGCCTTCGAAAGTCACTCCTCTCTGGCTCAGGACCTCCAAAATCAAGACTAACAATCCAAACAATTCCAAGTGAGAATTGGGAGTTATTTTTCACTTCAGATTTCATTTAAAAATAACAAATTACAAGGTAGAAAGGGAGCCTGCTAATGCATATTCATGAAGACTGTTAACCAGAAATAAAGACAAAAGCTGCCTTTTCTTGTCACATTAAAGTGAAAACAAACAAGATAGGGGGGAAGGCAGCAGGAGAGACAAAGCGAAACTTGCATTTCAGGGAGGAAGGCAAGGAGCTGGTCATTTGATAGAATATACAGCAGCGACTTGGTGATACCTAACCCCTAGGAATGCTAATGGACACAACTCCCACAGACTTTAATAGAGTTCCATCTTGAACACTGAAGGGCAGTCATTTGGCTCAGGAAGAATAGATCTAACTCTTGGCTTCCTAGTCAAAGAAGATTGAGAAATCTAAATTAAAAATTAAGAACAAGAGCTTAAAAAATTGTTTCTTTATAATGAAGTATGGTCTCATACTTCGTCAATTGCAGCTTATGCCAAAGACAGCAATACATCACCCTTGAACCAAAAACTTGATGAAAAACAAGATATAAGGGCTGAAATTTCTTGTTGCTTTATGTTGGGTGTATGTACTTAGTCTTTACTTCTGAGTTTCACTGAAGTCTGAGTGAGGCAACTGCAGTTCTTATTATAAAAAAATTAGCATCATCATAATACCACTAGGAATCGGGGCTTGGAAGTGGTTCATTTGGCTGAAGAATAGGCAAAAAAACAAAAACAAAAACAAAAAAAGTCGGGCGCTGTGGCTCAAGCCTGTAATCCCCGCACTTTGAGAGTCCAAGGCAGGAGAATTGCCTGAGCTCAGGGGTTTGAGAACAGCCTGGGCAACTTGGTGAGACCTTATCTCCACCATAAATCAAAAATAAGCTGGGTGTGAGAGAGCGTGCCAGTAGTTCCAGCTACTTGGAAGGCTGAGGTGGAAGGATCACCTGAGCCCAGCTGGTTGAGGCTGTGGTGACCATGAGCATGCCATTGTACTCCAGCCTGGGCAACAGAGTGAGAGCCGACTAAAAAAAAAAAAAAAGTTGAAGGGTATAAGCTGGACTGGGGGAAGGAAAAGCTTTTAATTTCATGAATGTGAAGATTTAAAAATGGAATAGACTGCATTTAAACTTTGTAAAACCTGAAAGTATCTTAAAATCAATCAGATCTGCTAGAGAACTCTTCAAAGGAAGGAGATTTGACAGAGGAGATATAAAGGTAGTTAAAGGAGGAAAAATAAAAACTTTTTCATGTTTGTACCTCAGAAGCTTAAACTGCCTTTGATTATAGCACTTCTATAAATCTCTGAGCATCTTGTTAAAATGCATGTTCTGATTCAACAGGCCTATTTTTCAACAAGGTCCAGGTGATGTCCATGCTGCTGGTATACAGACCACACTTTTAGTAACATGGGTATAGAACACTAAAATAAGAGCCAGAAATTTGAGTTTTAGTGCCTGCTGTTGGTTCATCACATTAGAACTTAATGGCATGTCCTCTCAGCCTTATTTTCTTGTTTGACAGACACTAGCTCTCCTAGTTACATTTTCACAGGTCATCGTGAAGCTGAAATCAAACAACATGCCAGAGTGCTCGATGAAGAACAAAAAACAAAGAAGAACAGTATTATCACCATCATTAAAAAGAAGACCATAAACCGGGCTTGGTGGCTCAGCCTGTAATCCCGCGCCTTTGGGAGGCTGAGGTGAGTGGATTGCCTGAGCCCGCGGGTTCAAGACCCGCCTGGGCAGCGAGACCTCATCTCTACAATAAATAAAAAAATCAGCTGGGCGTGGTAGTGCATGCCTGTAATTCTGGCTACTTGGAAGGCTGAGGCGGAAGGATGGCCGGAGCCCAGCAGGTCGAGGCTGCGGTGGCCGGGAGCGGCCACTGCACTCCAGTCTGGGCGACAGAGTGAGACTCCAACTCAAAAAAAAAAAAAAAAGAAGACCATAAAAGATAAATGACTTGCTGAAGGACCCAAAGTGAGAGGAGGCAGAATGAACTTAAAATCTGTATTATCTGATCTTAAGCAAGTGCTTTGAACTCTAATGTGTTGCTACTTAAGGCTATATGAGGAGCAGATCACTTTTATTTCCATCACATATTTACTTTCCTGCCTGAAGGCATGTATTATGTTGAAACTTTACATATTGGGATGATTCAAGTCAATTGTATTCTTGGGGGGGCAGGTCACTGTGTCTGCTGTAGTGCCCCCTC
Organism: Carlito syrichta; assembly: GCF_000164805.1. Lineage (NCBI taxonomy): Eukaryota > Metazoa > Chordata > Mammalia > Primates > Tarsiidae > Carlito > Carlito syrichta. The sequence goes on along the minus strand of NW_007258435.1, from coordinate 938,688 downwards.
TGATATCTCCCCAGGGGGTCATCATGATGCTTGGTGCATCAGCAGTCTTTGTAACACCACTGTCTAGTAAATACTAGTGTAAATCCTCAACCACATGCAAGAATTTCAGAAATGAGACAGAACAATATGGGTTAGAATAACCAAGGGAAGGCTTTGTGGAAGAGAAGTGTGTGTTTTGAGGTGTGCTCAAAAGAAAGAGAATGGCTTAAGCAGCTTAGAAAAAGGGCAAGGCCAATGCTGAGCAAAATCACAGAGAGGGAACTCAAATGAATTGGTTGTATGTGATCCCATGCACAGTGTCAGACACTGTAATTGATACCCAAATTAAATAATCTTATATGTTAGAAGACTGAGGCTAACTCAACTGATGCAATAGAATAGCGCAGTTATCAGGAGGTAATGCTGGGGTATTAGGAATACTGGGGTAAAGACTGCATACTTTATTCCTCGTTGGGTGGAAAACCATTTGAAGAATTTTAGCTTGGCAGTTACAAAAATAATAAAATTGGGTATTTGGAATGTACTGGGGAGAATATGGAAGACATGGGAAATAAATATAGGAAAATATCAGTAAAAATATCTTTAAAGCTTATTTTTCTAGCAGCAGACCCATTTACTCAAGTGAAATCTTACATAAAATCTGTTTGTCTATGTCAAGAGAGAGAATATCCAAGCAGAGCTGCTTTAGGTCAGGGTATGATGAGGCCTCCAGGCTGAACCATAATGATAGAACCCCTCAGGTCTGCTGGGCTTCTTTGGAAAGAAGGTCACTGTACTGTGATTAGTCTCTAAGACAGGATGCTGGAATAGAGATGCAAAGGAAACCTATACAGAGGGAAGAACAGATTATCCAGTGGTTGCAGCAGGACCAGAGGCAGGCATTTTGGCTTCTAGTCCAGTGCTCTTCAGCTACACTGTGCTGTCTCTACCTATTACTATTTGAGACATGCCAAGGATAAAAGGTAAAGTCCAATATACTTATTAGTAATTTAGAAACTTCTTAGTGTCTTCCTCTTATCTTCTGACACTGAGATCTTAAAAGAGCATTTAGTTGACAAACTTTAGTCCCAGATCCATTCTTTAATCTTATCTCTAAGCAATTAATTGATTGGAAAATAATTTCTTCTCCAAAGTTAGACTTCCTGAGATTGTTTCAAAGCTCTCCATAGTGATGTAATACTCACAAGTATTTTAACAATGTCATCACAAAATCTAAGTTACAAAATAGCTTATATTGGGTACAAATACATGACCCAGGATGGCAGTTTTCAAATTAATTTTATATAGAATACAAAGAGATGGCATATAGTAAGATTAAAAATTATGATAATACTATTTAGCAGCTTTTTAAATGCACATAAAGACACCTATTCATTGAAAAAATATTTGCTGCATTTTTCAGAAAAGTTCATACAAGATGTATTTGGACACAAAGTTACTACAAAAAATTAAGTTATAGAGAAAATGAGTGTGAATAATAGTAATTATTTTCTTCCATTTGAAGAACAAAACATATTTGCTTGGATTTCTAGGAAGCATGGTTTCTGAAATTATAGAAACAGAGAGTTCAGAGTTCTTAAATTCTCTGGGAAGCATCTCAGTGACTCAGGACTGAATGTTGTCTTTTCTTTTTTTGAAGATTTTTAAAACTTTATATTCCATAAGCTCTTTTCAATGTTTATTGTGAAGAGCAGAGAAGCTCCCTTGATACCGACCCAACTATTTTTCTTCTTTAATTTATGTCAATTTCCTATTCTATCTTCCAAACATGGACAAAAAATGTCCAGTATCCTCTTCACAAAAGACCTCCACTTACTTTAAGATAGGAGGAAAGTTATGCCTCAATTTTATTATTTGAAACAATTCCAGGTCTTTTAAACTTTTACTTGTAGAACTTCCTTTTCATCACTTTAGGCTCCCTTCAGGATCTTGTCCAATTTCTCTCTACTACCTTATTATAGGGGACTAATAGTATAGAATTATTTAAAATAGCAGGTGATGTATCTTTTATAACTTCCATACTCTACTAAAGTAAATGTAATGAAAATGTCACTAAAATGTATTCTATTGTAATCAGTTGCTCAGAACCACTGCACTGTTTATGGATTATTTGCAGTTAATTACTGGTAATTATAGTAATAGCTATAATATTATGAATATTTCCCATGTACCAGGCGCTGCATATTTTGCTGTCAAATCCTGGCAACAACTCTAAGAGGTAGTTATTATTATCCCCATTTTTTTTTTTTTTTTTAACGTGTGCGCATGGCATGGTCCATGTATGGTGACCGCTACAGGTCAAGTTACTTTGGAAATAGTTGCTAAGAGGAGGCTCTGCATGCAGGAATTTTATTGGCAAGGACTTTTGGGCTCAACATCTATGGGGGGTGGGAGACAGTACACAAAGCAGGATGGGGCAGTGCGAGAGGTTGGGCTATGATGTTTGTCACAGAAAAAGCTTTAGCTGACCCTTCAGGTCCTACACTTGTCCTAAATTGAGACAAAGGCCTTCATGTCTCCCAGTGAATGCTCACTGTTCTGGGGCAAATGGTATAACCTCAGGCGAGGTAGCTCTCATTAGCTGAAGACTGAGCACAGTTTCCAAAAGAAGGGACCTAGGTGAACTGTCAACACTCCAAGAAGTTGGAGAAAGAGTGCCTGAGTCAGGAAAGGGTGAGGGATCTGAGTGGCACATCACAGCTCTACCACAGTGACTGTGTGTTCTGACCCCCAGCTTAGAATATGGTTTGGTGTACCTGTTTATGGGTTTGTAAGTTACAGATCATGCCATTTTAACGTTAAAAAAATCAAAGAATCAAGATTGAGGGGAGAAAAGAACTTCAGATGCTGCTTTGATTTATGTGCAGCAAAAGGGGAATATCTCTCCTCTTTCAGTCTCTTCATCTCTTTCTGTGTCTCTTTTTTTCCCTCTATATCTCTTTTCTGTCTTATTCACATTCTCTATGTGATACACACACATACACACACTGATATGATGGCACTAAATAAAACATAAAACCCCTAATAGAAAATAGGGGAAATGGCCAGGCATGGTGACACATGCCTGTGATTTCAGCTACGTGGAAAGCTGAGGCAGAAGGATCACCTGAGATTAGCAGGTCGAGGATGTGGTAGCCATGAGCATGCTATGGCACTCCAGCCTGGGCAACAGACTCCAACTCAAAAAACAGAAACCAAGCAAACAAATAAAATTCTACAAAAAAAAGAAAATAGGGAAAATAGAAGAGGAGAGACAATAATTTGACATATAAAAAACATGATTATTACCCAAGAGGCTATTGCCATTTCTGAATAGTTCTCAGTAGTAATCCTCTGTCCTCTAAATGAAAAGTGCTACATTGGGTGAACAAAATCTTGTTGATAGTTCTTCATTTTCAATCATTTTATTACCCTCAATCTTTCTTCATAGATTTTATTTTCCATACCACATTAAAATATATAATTGGCTCAGGATAGTTCCTGCCTAAAACAGTACAAATACTTATAGTATTGATTGTGAAGAGGAAGTTCTGTTTATTTTTCTATTTTTTAATGAGAACAATAAAAAATGTTTTTAAATTTTAAATCATTTATTATTCATTGTCATCTATTTATCCATCATGTAGACGGTTTTTTAAAAAACGAAAATCAACAACTGGCTAGAATGGTTTATTAGGGCATGAATTTGAAATAGACCCCCAGGGGACAAAGAATCCAGCTTATATTACAGGAAAATGTGAAGAGTCATTAATTCATATTATGCTGCCTTGCTATTCTATTAACTAAGGCAAAAATAAATTCTCTAGTCACCATTTTCATTTTAACATGAGTGGCAAGATATTAGTTCAGTAGCTGGAGTCTAAAAGTTAATAATAAACCTGAATCTAGAATAATTTCAAAAGTACTCAGACAACAAAAGGCAATGGAGAGTGAAAATTCAAATGTAGCAGGATATTATCTGATTAGAAATCCGTTGTCATTGTCCTCCACCAAAATGGCCCACAAATTGCTGATGCAAAGTCTATGACCTCTATGGTGGGGCTGAATTTGTACCAAATTAGCGGCTCAGCATTTCCTCTCTTCTTTCTTTTTAAAACCCCACACTAAAGAAGAGCATAGGGTAACACATTTACCGTTAAATATGATTTGAGCCTGTTGGAATACTGCCCATTCAAAAGTGTCATCACAGCAACTCACCCATGGCTTCTGCTTTCCAGTAGGTGTTTTCCCCACACAATTTTCCTTTTGTGGCATTCTGTGCTCCAACCAAAGTATAGCAGGAGGGCAGTCCCAAATGCCATTTCAAACATAAACCCTGTACATTGCATTGTTTGCACAGTGGCACTTGCAATGCTCACTTCGGAATCTGAGCAGAAAGCAGTCACCCAATTCTGCCGCATTCTCTACTTCACCCCCAAGATTGTTCAGTAGGAGACCAGCAGCAAGCCTAACAACAGTGGGGAAAGCTGACCTTCCCTGCCCAAGCCCTCATGCCATCTTGTATTCACAGTCTGCTACAGTTTCTTTATCTGTTCATCCCTGCTCATGCTGTAGCCAAGTGATGCAGAGGGCAAACATTTGGCACATGACAATGACTCCCTGCAGCTCTCGCTCCTTATCCACAACATGCTATTTCTGCCACTGGTTTCGTGAACACAAACTGTCAAGGGCCTCACATTTTAGAGACATTGTATTAGTGGGTGTCTATCACACAGAGAATATGAGTGAGACAAAAAAAAAAAAAAGAGACAGAGAAATAGGACAGATAGAAAGAGGCAAAGAGACAGACTGAAACAGGGAGAGATATCCCTTGTGTTCTGCACATAAATGAATGGAAACTTCTTTTGTTATAGGCAGCTTTCGGGATGAGTGAATCATGTTTTGTACATGCACTCTAATAATTTACAGCCCACTGGTTTCACAGCAAAGACTGACCATTCTGTGAATTTCAGAGAACAATTCATTGTCTTTGAGACCACCTACAACTTGCATGCATGTGCCGTCATTCTGAGTTACTGCAACTCAGCATTTCCATAAATTCATCATCTATACATAAAATTTGCAGTAGATTACAATGTAATTGGCCAGATCAGGAACAGCTTGTGTTTAGGGTAACTATAGTTCACAATAATTTATTGTATTTTTCAAAATAGCTAGAAGAAAGATTTGGAATATTCCCAACAAAAAGGAATAATGAATGTTTGAGGTGATGGATATCCCAGTTACCCAGTTACTGTATAGTGAATGCATGTATGTATCAAAATATCACCTATACCCAAGAAATATATACAATCATTATGTATCGATAAAAATTAACAAAAAAAGAAATATCTTATGCTTAAAAGTGTTGGTTTTAGAAACATTGATGAGTTTCTTTTTTTACTAGAATTTAAACACAGATGGTTTGAGTCTGTTCCAATCCTTTATCTTAGTGGTGGAACCAGTCTAGAGAACTAGAGGACACCAAAAGAAAAATTTATGTTAAAAATTATAAAATTTAAAAATAATACAGCCTTCCTTAGTCGGAGCCTCAAGTATTCAAGCAAAATCTGTTTGTTGACTCTAGAGTGATTAAGCAAAGCAAATGTGAATTGATTTACTTAATTCAATTCTCTATTTTAAGACACAGAGATAACTTCATAGTTCAATAATGATTTGGAATGAGAGGAAAAAAATGATGAGGTGGAAAGGGCAGAGTGAGATTCAGAAGACCAGGACTCTAGTTTCAATTGTTAATGCTAAGTGAGTTACTTAATTTTGCTTCAAGTTACTTTTCTTGTATATGAAAATGAAAGGATAGATTAGCTGATCCTTAAAGTTCCTGGAAAGATGACAGTGAAGAGGACTATCAAGAGTAAAAAGTGAGGGCTTTGTAATTTTCCAGCAGGTATTAAGAATAAAAGTCAGCAAACTAATTAAGATGTCAGCCATCAAAAAGAATTCACTCAAAATAGTACTCTTGTAAGTATTATTTGAATTTAAAATTTTTACCCATGACATTTCCTCAAAGAAGGCTCTGAGTAATGGATTTCAAAAGCCTAACTAGGGTGAACTTGCTCTCAAACAGTGCAGCCCCTGTTAAACAGACCCCAACCATGTCCTGGGTTGATGCTGGGAAGACCCAAAGGGAGGGATTCAGTCACCACCCCACTGAAGAATGCAGGGAAGACCCTGTTCAGTCTCCCATGAGCAAAGCTTATATACTGGGCAGAGCAATGAAACTGAGGATTTGACAGGAAATCTTGATTAATACAGAAAAAGAACTATACTTTGGAAAGCAAAGCACCTTTGTTAAATAATTTCTGTAACTACTGTGAATTAAAATGGAGAATGGCACTGTAACTCTCCTAAATTTTAGAGTTTATATTGTTTGTTAAATACCACTTTTAGATTTCTTTCTATCAGACTGAAAAAGTCACCATAGCTGTCTTTAGGAAAAATCCTAATTAGTGATGCCAAGAATATAAGAACAACTATAGCTATAAATGAAAGAGTAGATACTGTTAAAATAAAATGAAAATGAAAATGATGGTGAGTTGCATCTTAAATAAATGAATGAATAATACTGAAGATGTATGTACAAAATCAGATTTATATTTTTAAAAAGATTTTTCAACTATGGCCTACAATGCCTAAGTCAATGCTTTAGTACTGAATCCATATTCATACTTCCAGCTGCCAAGAATAAATTTGCTTTCCTCCTAAATTGTAATGCTCACTTCTCATCACATTCCCAGTCACCCACAACAGAAACCTGAGAATCCCAAGTCCGGACACTTTCCCATTTCCCATGTCCAACCAATAGTCAAATCCAGCTCTTTCAATTCTCCCTCTCTTTCTGTTTTCCTCACTGCTTCCACTGGAATTCTAGCCCATGCAGGTCTTTCTGAGATCATTATAAAATGAATCTTTCCTTCCTTCAATCTTGCTCACTTCTAATTCATTCTCTCCATCTCCTCCAGGGTAGGACATCTAAAAATGCCAATGACTTCTAGCTTAAAACTCCTCAGTGCTTCAGTGCTTCCTGCCCACTTCCTCTACACACACACATAGCATATATTCCTTATAGTTCAGCAACTCTGAAGAACTTTTTATGCTCCCACGTGGATTTGACACCCCTATTCTACTGCTCCTGCCTGCAATGCCCTCCTCCGACCCATCTTGCTCTTTACTTGGCTAACTCCTACTCAGCTTTCAAAAGTCATTTATTTCTAGGGCTGCCTCCTCCAGGAAGCCTGCTTTTATACCCGCAGAGCCTCTGGCCTCAGGCTGCATTAGATTCTTTTTCCAATCCTTAACACACACTCAATATACTTTTATCACACTAAAGTTGGACATATCTATTTATATGTCTATCTCTTGGATTTGGCAGATATTCCTTGAAGGCAAGAATTTATCACTTTAGCTTCCTGAGAGCCAAGTAAAGTCTACTGAACAGAACTGAAAATGAATAAAACTATGGAACTATGGGGGAAAGCAGATTGGAGGGTATGAGAACATTTTGGAGGATTATAAATGTTTGGGGATAGTAGTAACTGGTTTTTTTTTTTTTTACTTATAGAAATAATATATCATGGTTTATCAAGTGCTTTCATATAAGTTATAGTGTTTGATCCTTTAAATACCCTAAAAGGCAGGGTATGGTAGATATTGAAGCCAATAAAGACTCTAAATACATACGAAATTTCTCTGAAAAGAGAAATATTATTGATTTTTAAAGGGGTATGTTTGTATGCATGTGTGGGTATGCACACATGTTCATGTTCAATCACGGATCAGAGTTCTAACTTCAAATAAATTCCTGCTCAGTCAAAAATAGCCAATTGGTTTCCTTCATAACTACTAAAACTTTCTACTGAAAAAAAAAAAACCCTCTCAATTGTTTACAAAGAATTTCCAATATCCTATCCCCTATTTTTTCTTTAGCAAAAAAGTAGATTTTGGAAGATAGATCAGCTAATGTAAACATCTAAAGACAAAGAGAGAACTAATTCATTCTCACCTTCTGGATGTTCACAGGCTAGAAGTTTTCCAAAGTTTTCCCGATTTCTGTGATTGTCCTTTTCTCAGATGATGCCTACAGCTAAGGGCTGCTCTGGTGAAAGTCTTCAGCAAACAGGGCTAAAGAGTGCTGAGGAACGATATCACAAAAATTCCTGAAAATGAAACAAAAGACATACAAAACAATGCAAATTGCTTTGGGTTAGTTAATTCTATTAAGCTGAGATTTCACTCTGCTATTGTACTATAATTGACAAGGAGAACTTAATATATATCAAATTCCATGATTAATCCTAACAAATTCCATGATTAATCCTAACTAAGCATTATTGTACTTAGTGACATCAGTGTCTAAGAAACTTTAAGCAATTTAATGGCAACAGGTAATGAAAAAGGTAACATAATTCCTATCACATTTCAGTGCAGGATAGAAGTCTGAATTACCACCTAAATAACAGGAAATAACTGTGTACACAAATCAAAAAGAAAAAAAAGGCGCTTGATCTTATTCCACTCTAATACTTCATGGGAATAACCTGTGCTTTACAATCACATCAACAACAGTCTGTGGCTGGGAGGAATCTAATACAGACTGAAAGGAACAAACAATGGAGAACTAAGTATTTGATCAAGGCTGACGATGTCAGAGAGGAACTCAGCAATGCAATTACATTTTAGAGGTGGCTTTGAAGGTGCTGAGAAAAGAAGGCATCTGGGAATAAAGCAGTTGCCGAACACACCATTGTAAGAAAAAAAAGCGTAAGGTGAAGGTGGAACAGAATGAAACCTTAATTGAATGGAAGTCAACTAACAGAGGTGCTTGAATAGTACGTTTATTGAATACCTCACTTTTATGAGAAAGGATAAAATCACAGAACTTGGGGTCAGTCTGTAGAGAGAAGGGTAGAAGCCAGGAGTTCTAGACCTGCCTCCACTACTAACAGTATGACCTTGGGCTTGCTATGTGCTTCCCAACCCTGCCTACACATTAGCACCACTAGATGAGTTCTTACAAATACAGATGACTGGGCCCTATCCAGGCCAAATAAGTCCCTGACCAATTAAATCAGAATCTCAGGTGGGATGGACCTGAGCATCGATACTTTTTCAAAAGAGAGAAAATCAGGGAAGATGTGCCCTGATAACTTCTCTAGCTCTAATGATTTGCTTCTCTATACATTTGGCAATTGATAATGGATTAGTTTTACTATAGGTATAGTTTAAATTAATAGCATCCAAAATTTTAAAACCCTATAAAATTTTTCTCCAATGTTCAGGAGGAAGGAACTGAAGGTCAAGAGATACAGTGACTTATGCATGGTCCAAGCAAAGTCAAAACAGGATGGAATTGGGTCTTCAGGAAAAGATAAAGCCAGCTCATGAGCTGGGGCCTTGTATGACACATCTTGAACACCCTGAATGACACAACTCTGATTCAGGCTGGTCTGGGAATATCTGGAAGACACAAGCCACGTTGATAACCGGGGACAGATGACGCTCTTGGCTCTCTGAGAAGGAGAACATAACCTCAGAGTTCCAACCCCTTAAGAAACAATAAAAAGGCTGGGTGCAGTGGCTCATGCTTATAATCATGCTGAGATGAGAGACTTGCTCGATCCCAGGAATTTTAGACCAAACTGGGCAACACAGTAAAACCTCATCTCTACAAAAAATTTTAAAAAATTAGCTGGACCTGGTGGTGCATGTCTGTAGTCCCAGCTACTCTGGAAGCTGAGGTGGGAGGACTACCTGAGCTGAGGAGGTCAAGACTGCAGTTAGCCATGATCATACCACTGCACTCCAGCCTGGGCAACAGAATGAGACCCTGACTCTAAATAAAAAAATTTAAATAAATAAGCAGTAATCCCAGAAGCTAAATTAATGCCTTGTATGAACTAGTCACTGTGCCAAGAAGGTCTTTAATCTTCACAAGAATTCTCTGACCTAGGCAATATTATCATCCCCAACTTATAAATGAGGAAACTGAAGTTAAGAGAGATCAGTCTTGTCTCAAAATGGTGGACCTAGAATTTTAACAAAGTTAGTCTCTCTCCTGACCATGTGTTGCCTCAGGGAAATACAATTCCCTTGAAGGCTAGAGGCAAGGCTAGTCTGCCCTGCTCTCTGCTTTGTCTTTTTGTCTCAGTGCAGTCTCACATTGGAAAGTGGGAACAGAAGTCTCCTGGAGGCTCCCTTGTATTTTCTGATTTTCTGAGGGCAAATAACTAATTTCTTTTGTTTGAGAGAGGATTGATATTTTATGAACTGATTTTTATACTCCCCTTACACACACTCTTCCGAATTAGTCGAGTATGAATGCTGAGATTTCATTACACTATTTTGGAGAACTTCAGCCCAGGCAACTATCAGAGAGTCATTATTGAAATCTGCCCTAAATGATTCAGTCCATCATGGTATCTGAGTTTAAAAGCCTAACTGAAATCTCTGGAACATCATTTATAATTCATTTGGAAAAAAATTTCCTAACCTTCTTACATGCATCTTCTTCAGTGGTAGAAAAGCATCAGTGTTGCAGCTTGCCTCTCCATTACATTTACATTATGTAAATTATTTCCTTTCTTTGTATAGCATTGTTTTTATCAATAAAATCTAATTTACAAACATTTTACATATGAAATATACTTTATTTAAGAGGCTAATGCAAAAGCATTATTGTTTCTGACACTTTAAGCATATCCTAATGATACTGTGTCAGAATTATCATCATGGCTCATTTTACTAAAAATGTGAAAAGATGGCTTTCATTAGACACCTCTGGAAATAAATAAAAGAGTGTTAATAAAAATAAAAACACAATTTTGGGAGGTGGAAGGAGCCTGGAAGGTCATTAAATCCCATCATCTATCTGAATACGGTCCATTCCATTTTTAGGGAATTCTATATGGAGCCGAATCTCTCTTCCTATAGGTTTTACTTGATGCTCCCAATTCTGGCCCTTGGAACCATACCTAGATTCCCATTCTAATGTAAACTCCCCCAAACACAACCCACTGTTTAGAAAAATGGATAAGCTGTTGTTTTAGTAGAGGTAGCCACTGAATGGATCAGGAGCAAGCACTTCAGAGGCTAGTGGAAGACCCAGGAGGTAGCTTTGTGCAAAGCTACCGCAGGAAGGAGATGATAATAGGACAAGTCAATCAAGCCTGTTCTCTTTAGGATTTGTATTGCATATTATCAGAACAGAACCTACTGAATATGCAGAGATAGTAGACAGGCCATACAAAAGAGATCATGAGAGAAAGGGGTCAGTCCCTTAAGGACACCTCAGACCCAACTTTCTACTTTCCAGAGTCAAACAGGAGAGCTCTGCCCCTCCTCCTGAGGTTATTGAGTAGGTATCTGTTTTCTACAGTCCAAAGTGCCCAATTCATACAGACTAAGATTACAGTACCTCATTTACCAGCTACTCTTACAGATGTGAGTCAAACTGACAGTTAATATTTCCTTTATCTTTTTGTAGGTCTTTTTGTTAGAAACAAGTGAAAACTTATTCTCACCCCATCAATAGTTCACCTTCTTAGATTATGAATATTATTCCAACCTGCCAAAAGCTTTTGACTTCCCAATTCTGTCCTTACAAAATATTTATTATGACAGTATCTACTAATTAGACAAAAACACCATCTAGGATGCCATTCACACTACTGATTTTCAAAACTCCACTGAATTGAACAGTATTTCACAGAGCAAACAGTGGTATAAAATTGGTGGAAAGCAAATTGTTAACAAATAAAAATAAATTTATTTTAGTGTAAAGAAAATTACTTAAAATTAAAAATTGCCAATATTCCAAATTGATTGCAAATTATCTTGGAGATATAAAAAGCTGCATAAACTGACATGACCAAGCAATTCACTTGCTAGATAAAGGTTTTTAACTTTTACCGGTTAGAGATTGCAAAACCCAGAAGAATTAGGTTTTGGCATCATTAGAGAAAATGAGGCCATAGTTGAGATAATTGGCAACAGGAACTTTGTAGTGAGAGTAATTACCTGTGCAGCAGACCAAGAAGTTATGTTTGAGAAACATATTGCAAAAAAACAGAGCCAAGTTATCATCAACCTTCCCTGAGGCAGTCATGGAAATTAGCAGAATCTGTCATTTTAGGTCATCTGGTATACCCTTGCCAAAGTAAAATTGTTTTCTAAGAAGATCTCAACTGCTTTGTCTAATTTAGCATTCAGTAAAGCCTTATGGGATCTCTCCTTATAATAAAAAGCCCCACACTGAAGGATTTTTTAAGTTCTCATATCCGCTTTTCTTAGTTTTTCCATCTCCATCATTAGAGTCAGGCAGGGGAGCTGCCACTTCTCAGGTGGTCAGTGTGCCTGCCCAGTGCAACCCAACCCATCCTCACTGCTCTAATTGGATACTCCTGGGCCTCCCAGGGCCAGCTCTGGGTAAAGTGAAACTGAAAAGCTTCAGAAGGACAGTGAGGGGTATAGTCTGGACATGAACTGTTTCTCCCTGTACCTAGCTTCCTCCTGCCCCTTCCCTCTGAAGGGTATGCATATTCCTAGTAACAAGTCATGGGATGCAGGTGACCAAACAAAGCTGAAAACAACGTAGTCTTCAGGTTTAATTAATGTAAATGGGAACAACTTACAAGAATATGAATGATTAGCTTGATTGTTTTGATTATAAAACTGCTTGCTGTACTGCCCCAAGGCAATGATTCTTCACTGACCTGTTGCCATGGCTGCCTCCCATAAGTTTTAATAAACCAGTGTCTTTCCCGCTGGATCTCTGGGTGACTTCTTTGGAATAAGTAAACATTACATGCAAGCACTTTCAGATTTAGGGTGACCTCATTACAGAGGCCTGATGGGCCGGACTATAAAAAAAAAACAAACGCATTATTTCACACCATCTCTGTTGACCATTCAGAGGCCTTCTTAGTATGCTTCTTTTTTTTAAGCTGTGTTAAACTGTTAAACTCTTTATTCAACAATTGGTGTTGTCGACCTACTAGGAGCGACGTGCTGCCCTGGGAGCCACAAGAAATGCAAAGACGACTAAGATTTGGCAACTCCTGCCCAAGAACAGAGAAAAGAGCTAATAATATCACTTTATGTTCAATGCCATCTTGAAGTTTATTTTTCACAGAGGTAATCTCATTTAATACTATGAAATACGTGTTTTCTAGTGTTTTATGGATAAAAAATAAGTTTCTGTAAGGTAGCTTTTCAATGACCCATCACTGCTAGTAAGTAGAAAAGTCAAGACTCCAAGTGTTTAGTAATTCTTAGTCCCCATTACTTGCACCAACACATAGTTTGGTTCATCCATTGTTTATGTAGGTGAAATGCCTACACAGCAACATATTGCATGCTTACTCCATTCTGAGTACTAACTGGTTGGTATATATTTGAGCCTCATAACAACTTTATGAGGTAGATTAGTTTTATTGTCCCCTTGTAACAGATTGACAAAACTGAGGCATAGAAACTGGACTAATGGCCCAAGGTTGTACAGCTAGAAGGTGGCAGAAAGTGATAAACACAATGAGAGCCATGCCACCCAGAAGAAATGTGGAGGAAGTTGTTGATCTGTTGCTAGGAAGAACACTAAGCAAGTTTTGGAACGTTTTCTGGCATTTCCAAAACAGGGAGACTTTTCTTCTCTTGTAAAACTTGTGAGAAGACATTGGCATGAGAGATGAGAAAAAGATGGCAATTCCATGAAAAGATGGAAATGTGGTTTTTTCCCTTCTCCTCCACCATGACTATGGATGCGTGAGTGACTTAGCTCTGAGAGCTTACAGCATAGAATACCATCTGCTGCTTTATACTTGCTATGTATATTTTCAGTCATTTCAAATTCTCTGGACAGATCACACTGGTTGAGTAAAGCAGAGAGAATAGATCCCTGGCATTCATAACCTTACATTGTGGTTTATGATTTGACAGTGATGCCCAGGAGGCTTATGAAGTGTAGTGATTTGGCAATTTGCTGGGACTCCAGACTAAATTGCATCAGTTCACTGTACTCAGTACTCACACCTCAATGCAGCTTCCTTATTCTGAAAAAATTTCAGGTATAAAAAAGGAGGAAGCCAGGAAGAAAGAAAAAGATTAAGTATTCAGTGAATAATTTTCATTACTCAGACATGGAACTAAGGACTTCCTAGCCAATACCTCTTTTAATCCTCATGATAATTCCCGAAGGTAGGCATTATTACAACACTTATACATGGGCATATTGAGGCACAAAGAAGTCTAGTGACATACCCCAGAGTCAAAGAACTTGTCCATGTTAGAGACAGTATTTGAACCCACGTCTTTCTGACTTTTTGGTGTGGCACGGCCTCTTCTATTTCTGCTGAAGGACTTAAGCAAATGCACAAACAAGAGCTTTGTGAGAAAGAGAAAAGGGTACTAGATGAAAGACACAATTTTATTTGAGGTGAGAAAGGCAGTTGATTTTAGATGTGAAATATATGTTTAAGAAAAAAAAAGGACACAATGGAAATGAGTTCCAGGAAAAAGTTAGAAGCCTCTACAAATCTTTCCATATTCTTGAATTAAGAGATGCCCTAAAGTCTAAGAAGTCAGTCTCCAAAGGAGTGCTGTGCTCCTAGGAATTCAGAGTTGGAGGGAGAAATATGTCAAAGGCAGGAATATGCCTGGGGGAATAGCACCCAGGGAAGGGTGTGACTGACACAAATACTGTGAAGGACAGATGATAAAGAGCTTGGGTAGTCCGGAGGAGGGAGAAAACCTTCCTGCTGGAATCAGGCAGTAAGTACTGCAACTTCACTGAGACATTGGCAGTGAAAGAAAGGGGAGAAATAGAATGGTAACACTAGGGAGCAGCATAGAAGAGAAGTGATTCTAGGCCAGAGAAGAGTTGAGTGCATTTATAGGCTGAGATGACAGACACAATAAGGAGAGACAGAAAAAAGCTGTAAGTGGCAAAAGTAGTAAGAAGAGCCAAGGCCAGGGCAGAGGACTGGGAATGACATATCCAGGAATTTAGGGAGGTCCTACTGCACTCCAGCCACATGACATACACATTGTAAAGATGTAGACTACTTCAGCAGGATAAATGGTGCGTGGACTCATTTCATGTCTTCTCCCACATTGGAGAGAACATTCCTCAGATTGAAGCTTTTCTGAAACGGGTAAGAACTGTTACAACAGCCCATATGCAGAAACCTGCTTATTTGCATATTGCCCAGTCTTCTTACTAAAAAACAGTTGGAGTCAGTCAAAATGAAATGAAATGCCAACACACTTCAACAGTAATACAAATGCTTTGCAACCTCGAACTTGAGTTTAATAGAATAAACAAAATAAATTTGCTTTGCTGACTCTGAAAAGCAACTGAACTAGTTCCACATTGATCGAGGGTTTGTTTATGTTTGCTTAGCTCCAGTCATTCATTCAAATCGCTCAAGAAACATTTAGTGAATGCCTACTGGGTACTACATACTAGTTCGAAGTTAGAATGCTAATGATTTTTATATTCTTTCATCATTTTGACTAGATTGTTTTAGACAAGGTTTTATTTTGACATGGGGGAAATTTGTAGCCAATTTTTGATAACACTTATTCTTTCTGATTAAATAAGTGTTTTCATTTTTCAAAATATGAAAAGTGCAGAACAAATTTTAAAAAGAAATTAAAATAAAATGCTTTCTCTCACCACCAGAAATAACAATTATAAATGTTTGGTGTCTTCCAAATCTTGTATTTTTTCTGTGTGTCTGTGTATAGTTTTTTCAAAATAGAAGTGGCATCATTCAGCACACACTGATTTATTAACCTATTTTTACTTAAAAATACAACAACAAACATTTCCCCAACTCCTAGAATATTTATAGAAATCAGTTTTAGTGTCTGCATAATATTCCACCATATAAAGAAACCTATTATTATTCCAATTGGTTGACTTTTTCGGTGTCATTTTCTTTTTCTTTTTCTCTTTTTTTTTTTTGAGCTGGAGTCTCACTCTGTTGCCCAGACTGGAGTGCAGTGGCTGCTCCCGGCCACCGCAGCCTCGACTTGCTGGGCTTCGGTGATCCTTCCGCCTCATCTTTCCAAGTAGCCAGAACTACAGGCGCATGCTACCATGCCCGGTTAATTTTTTTAAAAATTTATTGTAGAGATGATGTCTCGCCAAGTTGCCCAGGCGGGTCTTGAACCCGTGGACTCAGGCAATCCACTCACCACGGCCTCCCAAAGGCACGGGATTACAGGCTGAGCCACCGAGCCCGGCTTCTTATGTCATTTTCTAAAGATGCACTATTTTACCAACTCTGGCTGTAAAACAGCTAGTGAGACTTACGTAATTGATATGTAGAGCAGTATTCAACTGTGAAGTTCCATTTTCCTCATCCGGATTTGTGATTAATTGACCTGAGAGGATTTCAAGCCAGGTGCCTGCTCACAGCACAGCCAGCACAAGTTTCCTCTTAGTTTCCACCTTTTCCCATTGCAGCCCTGTTCTCACTATTTGTGGTAGATCTGTAGCTTGGCAACGAGTAGTAAATCTGCCAGATTGGATGGGAAGGACAGCTACAAGTTATACACTTAACCAGCTTGTGATTTTGAGGCTCTACTGCAGTAGTTCTCAGCCATGCTGGGCTAAGGAATCAACTGAGCAGGTTTTAAAACTGCAGATATTATGTTTACTAACTTGACTGTGGTGATGGTTTCACAGGTGTAGGGGTGTGTGTGTGTGTGTGTGTGTGTGTGTGTGTGTGTGTGTGTGTGTGTGTGTGTAACTTAACTATTTCTCAATAAAGCTGTTTAAAAAAAAACCCTACAATTCCAGATGCCCAAAACCCACAACTGAGATTCCAATTTAACTGGTCTTAGGTAGGGCTCCCCAGATGGTTTTGTTTGTTTTTATTTTGAGTTGGGTCTTACTCTGTCACTCAGCTGGAGTGCAGTGGCATGATCCCAGCTCACCTTAGCCTCCATCTTCTAGGCTCAGGTGATTCTTCCATCTCAGCCTCTAGAATAGCTAGGATTATAGATGCATGCCACCATGCCCAGATATTTTTTATTTTTGGTAGATGAATGTTGCCAAGGCTGGCCTCAAACTCCCAGACTCAAGCAATCCTCCTGCCTCAGTCTCCCACGTGCTGGGATTACAGACATGAGCACTGTACCTGGCCTCCCAGATTCTTTTAATGTGAAGCCAAGAACCAAAGATTTATATACTACATCTTTCCTAATTTAAAATGATAAAATAATGTGATTGATATGACATCGATAAGAGAATATTTTTAAAGAAATAATTTTATCATTTTCAAATACAAACAATAACAAATTTGTTTTCTTAAAACTGCTACCCCAGCAAAGAAATTTAGAGGCTTGCTTTAATGATCTGTAACAATTTATTAATCAAACTTTTTTTTTTTAGTTGAAGTCTCATTCTGTTACCCAGGCTGGAATGCAGTGGCACACTCACAGCCACAGTAGCCTTGACCTAGTGGGCTTAGGTGATCCTTCCGCCTCAGCCTTTCAAGTAACTGGAACCACAGGCATGTACCACCATGCCTGGCTAATTTTTTGATTTATTGTAGAGACGAGGTCTTGCCATGTTGCTCAGGCTGGTCTCAAACCCCTGAGCTTAGGCAATCCTCTCGCCTCCGCCTCCCAAAGTGCTAATCAAACTTTGAAGAGCCCTGTTGTGTACAAGGTACCATGCTAGGTAGCACGTAGATCACATGTATGTATGGAACTGATCCTTTTTAAGAGCACATTCTCTTAAGTGAATTTAAACTAAATTAAATTCACAAAGTAGTTAAATATTGATTTACCTAGGAAAGACTAAACACAGAAAGTGTAAAAATAAATCTGTTCTGGCCCCATTGAGCAATCATGAATTCTCTTTGAGGGCCATTCAAATTCAGAAGGTTTTGCTTTATTTGCCAAGCCATTGAGTTGGGCACAGGCTTTTTAGCAAGTATGTGAGAAAAACTGTCCCAGAAAATTAGAAGCTTCCTGCCAGAGAGCACTATCCTCTCCTCCTGACAGCAAGGCTCTATGATAGTGTCTTTACATACAGATACCAAGACAGCATCACATCCATAATAAAATAGCCAAGTCCTCTTATTAGATAAAATTAATATTCAATATTAGCTTACATATGTATTTACACTGTTATTAACAAGAAACCTTGAACATAATTAGTGCTGGCTTTCAATGCAGTTTGGAACTGCACCCAGCTGGAAAGGGGCCATGAAGCATTGGGTTTCATTCTTCACCAAGCTCTGAAAGGGATTAGAAGGAAAAGAAATGGAGCCGATGCTCATTCAGAAAGACTCTCCTTGAGTTCACTGGGATGACTGTGTGTGGGGCAGGGGCAGAACTGAGGTTGTCACAGGCATGTCTCAATTCCCTGTCCCTTCCTACCTCCATAAGGCACTGATAAATGCAATTAGATTAGTGGAGCACCCTGGGGCCAGAGAATGAGAGTGATATGAGAGGTGATGTGTTCAGAGAGCTGCTTGTGGCAAGATGTGAATCCCCTCCCTAGAAGAATAAAGTGGCTGAGGAGTCTCAGACAGCCCCAGTAGAACAAGACCCACTTTGGTCAGAGGATGGAGGCCTGGCTGGAATTTGAAGTTAGGATGGATTTATGTAGAGTATTAAGAGGAATGTATACTGCAAAAAGGTATGATTTCCAGACTGATGACCACGATCACTCCTTCAGCTAAAAAGCAACACTGAATTTTTTTTTTACAAATAGAAATGGATGAAATATGTTATATATATTTCCATATAGGAAGAAAAGGCCAGCTGGCAACTTTCAATAGCCAGCTCAATGCATTGCACAGCCCCCTCCTACGAACAGCCTGTGACAGCTACACTCTTATATTCAAATCTGGGGCTTCTCAAGCTTCCTTCCCAGATTTCCCCATGTGTTCTGACATCCCCTACTGGCCTCTCTGCTGAAACTCTTTAGATCACTGCGTGGGTCATTCTTCAATTCCATTTGCATTCCTGATGCCACCTCTCAAGTCTCCAGACACCAGTCTTGAGGTCGGATCACCCCATCTTCACCCCAATGCCCAGCTCAAGAGTCCAGGAACCCATTTTTGGAAGGGGGATACATAATGTCTTAGCCCCCCACCCCTACACACATTGTCCTAGTGACTTAAATAACACCTTATGAGTGATCTGCGATACACCCTCATTTCAGTGGTAAGAAATTCAACTTTAGCTGAGCTTGGTGGCTCAGCCTGTAATCCCATGCCTTGGGAGGCTGAGGTGAGTGGATTGCCTGAGCCCGCGGGTTCGAGACCCACCTGGGCAACTTGGCGAGGCCTCATCTCTACAATAAATCAAAAACCAGCCGGGCGTGGTAGTGTGCGCCTGTAATTCCGGCTACTCGGAAGGTTGAGGCGGAAGGATCGCCAGAGCCTGGCAGGTTGAGGCTGCGGTGGCCAGGAGCGGCCACTACACTCCAGTCTGGGTGACAGAGTGAGACTCCAACTCAAAAAAAAAAAAAAAGAAACTCAACTTTAACAAAATTTCCCTGGGGGGTGGGGTGGGGAAGCATCTCACACTCCACAGAAGCTGTGATCGTGATCACAAGACTAGGTTTACCTTAACTTGCTGGATAAAATAATATACATAGACTTCTGGAGGAAACCTAGGTTCTAACACTTTATCATAATTTCTAGTTCTTACTAAACTCTAAACAAAAATTATGTTTTACATATTATATCTTTCTTTTTAAAAGGCTGTGTTTGAATGATTGGTTTCCCACTAAATCAAGTCAGTATGTGTCTCACCTTTGGTTTATTCTTGCCACTGCCTTGGATTTGTTTTTAAATCTTACAAAAAGAACCCTGAGCCATTAAAGACTAGAGGCAGACACGAAAGAACCTGCTCAGAACTGAGAAACTGCTCGGTTCCTGGCTCAAGAGACTCTTATATCCATATTCTTATGTTGCGTTTTAGTCCAACTGCTGCAACTATGCAGACCTTGAATTTTCAAGTTAACAAATATCATTAAAGTATAGATAGAAAAATATATGTCCATACAAAACAGCCTTTGATCAAATTTTGGTCTGTTTCCTTGTAATATAATTCTAGTCCCTATGTTTCTAAGAAAAGTCTTGTTATAATGATTTCAGTATGAATTGATACTCATCACATAGACATTTAAAACATTACAAGCCACTTCATATAAAGACTGGGGGATAATTTTCGGAAAAGAAAGAAAGGTGAAACGTGAGAGTGTGCTTTAAAAATCTGATGGGTTTCTAGGAGTCCAGTGGTTGGCAATCCTTGCAGTACATGAAACTCCCTGCAAGATGTTCAGAAACGGTCTGACGCTTGGTTCCCACTCCCAGAGACTTAGTTGCTCTGGGGTGGGTACTGGGACTTGATCAGTTTTTAAAGATCATCCTAATGTGCGTTGCAGGTAAACCTTGCTCAGAGATAGACTTTAATACAATACTAAGAATTTTAAACAAGCATAGTCATCCAAGGACAGAACAGATCACATCGTGAGGGGCTGAGTCCTCTGTCAGCAAGTGTTTAGAAGGAGAGGTTACATGACTAAGCCCTATCAGGAACAGTGGAGAAAGTGGACCAGCACTGGATGGTTCAGATCCTTGAAACTGATTTTTTTTCTTTACTATTCTACCTGAGGTCAGAATGTAAGGTAAAGTAAGCAAATGCCTTATTTGCTATGTCATCTTTGAAAAGAAGTTTATATAAAATATTTCATATCATCTATATAAAACTTGTTAATCTGCACATAAAACCAAGAGAGTGAAAATCTGGCTTCATTTCAGTATTATTCTATTTTCAAAAAATCTTTCCTTTGGCCATTGCCAGACCATCCCTGTCATTGCCTTGCTGAACTCTATTGTGGCCATGTGCTCTTTGAGCTATGGCTGTCACCTTGCTTCCTGGCTTTGGCCTCCTTCCCTGCCTTGAGAAGGTGAATCTCTTCATTCTCTCTCTCTATTTTACTTCCTAAATAGACTATGTTTTCTAATCTAAAAAAAAATCTTTCCTTCTACAAGAAATTGATTATATTCTGATTTTTTAATGCTTTTCCCAACTTTCTAATACTGTGGCCTATGAAGAGCCTTTTAAAATCAATTGGCATTTATTTTTCTTCAATTCATAAAAATAATTCCTTAACCTAAATACTCTGTAAAATGTTACCAATGCAGAACTATCTGTGGCTTTCTTCCCAATTTTCTTTTATTTTTCTTCTTAAGTGCTAACATGAAAATTTCCTCTAACCTTTACTGGGAAATAACTTTTTGTTCTTATTTAAAGGATGACACCTTTGAGGGTATTTTCCCTCCTCCTTAAATTTAGATACACAAATACATGCAGAAGCTAACAGAATAAAAAGGGAAAGGTCCCTTCATGTTCCTATCCTTAGGTTGGGATTTTTAAAAAGTTTTTCTCTCTGATGTTTCTTATATAACTGGGTTGACACTATGTGCTATTTATAATTTGCTTTTTAAATGTCGCAACATGTCTTGAGATTGTTCCATACCAGTACATATGGGCCTACATCTTTTAATAGCCACATTGCATGGATGTACCTTAGCTTGTTATTCATTCCACTGTTTACAGTCTTTTGTTAGTAGATATTTAAGTTTACTCATTTTCTTTAAGGAAACAAAACTGCAATGAACCATCTTGTAAACAAATATACTTATGTATACACAGATCCTCCCAAAATGGATTTTTTTGCTCAATTACTTACATTTTAAATTTTGATTAAAAATATCAAACTGACCTCCAAAACAGCTATGATGATTTACACATTCATAAGAATGTACTGAAAAACTGTTTCTACACCATCTTGCCAACACTATATACCATCAATTTTAATTTTCCCAATCTCAAAGGCAAAAAAACCCTTGAGTTTTGCCAAAGCTTAGCATTATTATTTTAGGGTATAAGCCAATGTAAAAACAGTAATTTTATAGATTGTTCTTACATTTTACAAAGAAGTAATGAAACTAAACTGATACAGAGACCCGCTATTGTCTGTCCATATTGTCACGCACCTAGAGAAGGGCATGGCAAGTATTTGAGTGGGCCTGCATGTACCCACATTCCTGAGAGTTAACAAAGAAAAGTGTTTCACCTTATCTCCTATGCACTCCCACTAAACAACTTCAAAGAATCCTTAACTTCCCTGCAGACTGTGCTCAATTAACTGAGAGAAATGAATCTCCATTTACTCCCTTTCCTTAGTAGTTATAGGTTTGAATAATATAGTATCAATGTAACCATAAGTCTTGTGATTTGTATGACTTTTGCATACAGAAAACAACATGTAGTAATAAATGATGTCTTAGGCCTTATTAACTCTCTCTACTCTATGGCAAACTTAATTAACTCCTCTGCCTGGTGTTACTGATAAGAAACTGTGAGATATCTCTGGTAACATGCCAGGAACTGTGGGCCATAAATGTCATTATTGACAAAATGCAGCTATAACTCAAATTCTATACAATGCTCTGCCAGTCATGTAGTCAATGTATAGGTACCAACAACATTGAACTTATAAAAGTGGACTGTAAACCTGAAGGGTGAGCAGGCCTATTTCAGAAAGACCAGGAGCCAGGCTCTGTTCCCTGGATTCAAATTCAGAAATAAACTTCTTTCTACCAGTTTCCTGCCTCTCGATTTATTGGCTTTGAGAGCTAGCAGCCAAGCATTACACGGACTGTAACAAAACTATCACAGCAGATATATAAAACCTATCCCCAAAACTGCCTGCTTTCATAATCACTTATTTTTTATTGTTAAATGTTTTATTTTAGTGTTTTAACTGACAAATAAAATTGTACATATTTATCATGTACAACATGATGTTTTAAAATACATATACATTTGCCATGTCTAAATTAAGCTAATTAACATAACCATTACTTCACATAGTTATCATTTTTGTGGTATGAACACTTAAACTTATTCTTAGCACCTTTCAAGAATACAATATAGTGTTATTAACGATCGTCATCATGTTATACAATAGATCTCTTGAACTTATTCCTCCTAACTTAAGTTTTGTGTCTTTTGACCAATATCTCCCCAAACTCCTCCCTCCCACAGCCCCAACCCCTGGTAACCATCATTCTGCTCTCCATTTCTATGAATTCAACTCTTGTTTAGTTCCCACATGTAGGTGAGATCATGTGGAATTTGTCTTTCTGTGCCTGACTTATTTCACGCAACGTAATATCCTCCAGATTTATCCATGCTGTTGCAAATGTCATGATGTTATTCTTTTTATGGCTAAATAATATTGCATTGTGTAATCTATTAATACTACATTTTCTTTATCCAATTATCAGTTGATGAACACTTAGGCTGATTCCATATCTTAGCTATTGCAAATACTGCTAAAATGCACATGGGAGTTCAGACAACTAACATATTAACTCCATTTCCTTTAAATCATATATGTCCAGTAGTGAGACTGCTGGATCATATAGTAGTTCTGCTTTGAATTTTTTGAGGAGCCACAATTCTGTTTTGCGTAATAGTTGTACTACGTTACATTTCCACCAACAGTGTCCAAGTGTTCCCGTTTCTCCACATCCTCACTAGCATTTCATATCTTTCATCTTTTTTATAATAGCTATTCTAACAGGTGTGAGGCGACATCTCACTGGTTTTAATTGTATTTCCCTAATGATTAATGTTGAGTACTTTTTCATATGTTGGCCATTTGTATGTTCTCTGCTGAGAAATATCTATTCTGGTCCTTTGCCCATTTTTTTTTTAACTTGGGTTATTTGTTCTCTTGTAATTGAGTTTGAGATTCTTATACACTTTGGATATTAATCCCTTACAGATGTATTGTTTGTCAATATTTTTTCCCATTCCATACAACCCCTTCCTCTTTATAAATTCTTACAATTATAGCCTTCAAAAGACAATTCAAAATTCATCTCCTCCAGGAAGACTTTCTTGATAATTACCTTGATCTCACACATTTTTACTCTTCCTTTACTCTGATCCCTCAACACATATGTGTTTAGTCTGAACTGTCTTTTAAATTTTTCTTTGTATTTTCCAATAATACCAATAAGGTAGGAATAAAGAAGACAATCAAAAAAAGTTAAGATTTATTAAATATTAATTATATTTAGTTATCCAGCCAATATTAACTTATTTGGTGCTGTATTAGACCCTATTTATGTGCTTTCCCAGATGTGTCTGCCTTTCTCCACTGTTCCTCTGGTTGCTTACTCAAAGTAAAGTCCCTACCTAAGACACACTTCCTATCCATGTAACACTGCACTCACTATACCTTAGACTAGCCCTGAGGAAGGGTACAAAAGATATATAGAAGAAACCTACTGTAACACAGTAACCCCCCAATCTGAGAGGGCTTGCACATGCTGTTTATCTACTCCAAAGAAGTCACCCAGAGGTCCAGCAGGGAAAGACATTAGTTTATTAAAACTTATGGGAGGCACTTCTGGCGGCAGACTGATGAAGAATCCACACCTTGGGGCAGTAAGCAAGCAGTTTTATAATCAAAGCAATCAAGTTAATCATCCAAATTCCTATATGGTGTTTACAATTACATTGATTAAAAGTGGCGACCACACTGTTTTCAGTTTTGCTTGGTCACCTACATCCATGACTCATAACTGGGCATTGCATATCCTTCAGAGACCCACCTTGGCCAGAGGCCACTTCCTGAAGAAGGGAGCAGAAAAAAGTCAGGTATAGGACGAAACGTATGTTCAGACAATGCCTCACACCAATCTTATCCAGAACCACCTTACAATCTAATTGGGGAGGCAAGACGTCTACACATGTAACAATCAGTGGAATAGACAAAATAAAGGAATGAATGAATATAAAAAGAAGGTACAGTGGACAGAGGTTTAGAAAATGGGGCCAACTGATACTATTCTGTGTCCAGGGCACATAGTAAATACAAAAGGTATTCACAGAGAAGAGGGAAACAATCAGCTCTCAACCAGAGCAGATTGCTAGGGAGGACGGGCATGAAGAAATGCTGTCATGCAGGAGAAGGGGAAAACTGCTGGGAGGGTGTTCCCTGGAGGAGAGTCACCCTGGTGAAGCGAGCACAACTATAGCCATGGGTGAGTTAAAGAGAAAAGCAGAGAATCCTAAGGAGGGTTGTCTTCCTGGAGCAGAGGGGCTTGTTGGTGAGCAGCAGAGCAGGTTCATAGCCAAGGGCTACGGAGGCACAGCAGAGGGGTTTTGGGGTGAAGAGCACTCCCCACTCCTCATATTCCTATAGAAGAGATGAAATATCCACCTAATTTCTCAGGAAGCTGCTGTATATGTGTAACATCCAGAGCTTCTCACCCTCTCTCCATCACGTCTGTGACCCATCAGCATGAAGAGTTTAGGAGAAGATGCTAGGCCTTCTTGGTCTTGAGTCTTCTGGTCTTTCATATCTACCAGCTGACAAAAAGGGCGCCTTTTCTGGGCAGGCTCTGCCGGTATGAGCAGCAGCCTGCAGTGGGGCCTCGAGGGTGAGGATGGTTAACCCTCCGGAGAAGCACTAGAGAGCCCTTGGGGCTACACATCTAATCACTTCCCCAGTTAGCCTTAACTATGATCAAGCAGCCATTTCGCCTTCAATCTGGTTTTTGTGTCGTATTTCTCAATGGGTGCACACTTGGGAGGGAGAATGGGAACATTATTTAATGACTTCCAAAACATCGAAAGGGGGGTTGGGCCTGATGCAATGAGAAATGGGTAAGGCAGGAAAGAAGAATGAAAAAAGAGATAAGAAATGCTTCTTGATTAAGTGGTTGCCCTACATCCTAATTTTTGCCCATAAAAAGGAGATAAGAGGCCTCTGTAGCTTCCACATGATTCTTCTTATGTGGTTCTTTTTACCCTTGAGTGTTTTTCATAGCGGTCCTCCCTGGCTAGATTTCTGCCATGAAGTTTTCTTTACTACTGAGAGATGTCACAAACATTTCAGAAACATTTCACTTGCTCTCCCATTCTGGAAGAATGACTCTCCCATGACAGAAAGGGGATAGTCTCTCTGTGAGTCCCTCCATACCAGCGTGACCAAGCTATTCATCTTCATCCAGCAAGAATATCTACAGGAGATTTGAATGCCATATTTGCTTTAAATAAAACTGCAGATGCAATTCCAGGAGTAGGATAGAGACAGCAGAAAGACAACACATTTCTTTCTATAGTACCATAGTGTCTATTTTAATCACTGTTTTACAGATGTTTTGAGACATTCCAGAAAAATTGACATGGTTGACAACACTAGGCAGAATTGCCTCATGGGGAAAAAAAGAAGAAAAGATTAAACCACAGGCGTGTGGCAAAGGAACCTGCTTTGTCAGAACTCTGCTTTGTCATCATTGCTGAGATCAGAGAGCTGTTTCTGTGGCAGCAGGCAACTCGTTTTGACCAGAAGGTAATTATGTAGGGATTTTAAATTTCATTTTATGTCTAATTGCCTACTACTTTGGGAAAGAAACAAATAATACAGAAAGTCTTCCTTAACTAGACAGATTAATACCCGAAGGAAAATTTTGGGATTTATAATATGCTTTTCAAGATTTGAATTTCATATCTGGGTACTTGAAGGGATAGGACCTTCTCCAACAAGGCAAACCAGTAAAAAGGAAAGGAAATGTGAATGAAATCTCAGTCACTGCAGAGCAGTTCACAATCCTCTTAATTACTATTGCCATTTATAATTAAGGGCAGTGCCTCATGGATCTTACTAGCCCCACTATCAAACAGCACCTACTTTTGCAAACTGTTGAAAGAGGTTGTGCTTTATGACAGTTTCTTCCCATTTTGGTTCCATGCTGTTCACTTCCCTGAGAAGTTAACTGATAACATTAAAAACACATTCTCCAGAAAAATTCCCAGTTTTGGAACATCACTTTTCAAGTGTTACTATCATTGCCATTGGCTATTTATTTCAATGTTTCCCAATCTGCCTTAAAACGCAATTGACTGAATGCCTCATGATTCTCTGCTTTTGCAATGCAACATGCTTCCCCCAATTTAATCAAATAATGATGTTGCTTCTAAGTATCCTTTAAGCTTACCGTCAACAGAAGTGCTATGGAGATGTCCAAGCTTGTTCTGTGTTGTTATAACAGAAAACCTGAGACTGGGTTGATGAAGGCCAATACTTAATTTGATAATAAATAGACATTTGTTGGCTCACAGTTCTAGGCTGGAAAGTCCAACATCAAGGTGCCAGCATGTGGCAAGGACCTTCTTGCTGTTCCATCTCATGGCAAAAGGCAGAAGGACAAAAGGGGGCAAGAGAGAGAGGGAAGGGGGCCAAACTCATCCTTTTATAACAGTATCATTCCCAGTCACGATGGTGGAGCCCTCAGCAGTCCCATCTCTTAATACTGTTAGAATGGCAATTAAATTTCAATGTGAGTTTAGAAGGGGACAGTCTAAGCATAGCAAGAGAAAACAAATAATTTTTTGGTAAATAAGGTAAATATTCTAGCAATTCAGTTGGGAGTTCATGTCAAAATCACTTATAGATTTTTTTTTTAATTCAAATGTCTAAGACTCACTTTCCAAGTCTCTGAGCACTAAGCAGATGGCACTTTTCTTTGTCTTCTTCTTTTACAAATTACAGAGGTGACACTGGTGTACATCCTTGGTTAAACACCACTTGCTGATAGTGGCTCATTGCCATTTTCTGATACTATGGCAGCCCTGAAGCTGCAGTGACTTTCCAACAATGAGTACACAAAGTGGGCAGCAATTCTCAATGTCACACACCAAACTGCAACCTTGTAACCTTTTAGCTATCACTAACACTGGGCTAATGGGATCCATAATGATTTCAGCAGAGGATTAAAAGCATGGCCTTCTGGAAGCTTCACTGCTCTTAATCATATTCACAGAAGCAATATCTGAGACATACAGACCAAGAAACTACCTCTAGGTGACTAGGAGAGGTGTGGTCACCCAATTTCTTAAGAGTCGTGGCTATCACAGATCTGCACTTGGCTCTTCCCTACAATTCAAGACCAGTGCAAAAGGACATGCTGACTTGTATTTCTGAAGCAGAGACGTACTCACTAAACAAAAGATTTCTGTGCTTCCACAAAGCACACACTACCAAAGCATATTTTGAGAAGAAAGACAAGCCTACTCATAGGATAGATACATGCAGATGAGTGCTCCAGAGACACCAATCACTGCTGAGATCTTAGGAAATATGTTTTATTGAAGAGCATAATAGGATATGGGACAAGTGATGGCATTCTATCTTGAAGTGGTTGACTCATAAAAACAATGTTGACCTGACCACACACTGGCTGACAGGAGACATTTGTATTTGGCACAAATCTGGTGTAAATACACACACACACACACACACACACACACACACACACACACACACACACACACACACACAAAGACACACACACAATATTACCCATATGCCAACACTTATTGAGCACCTAAGCAACTTAGAAAATATACCACCATCCTCATTTCAAGTTATGATGAAGGCCAATACTTAATCTGATTGATTTTAAACATTTAATATAATTTCAACATTTAATATAACAATGTGAGTTTTTTTCTGGGTTATTTTCCAATATGGAGATTTATGTGACCATCAGTATAAAGGCTTTTGAATATGATACAAGTAACAAGTTCATTCACTCCACAGGAAGAAAATATCATGAAAAAAATTATGCTCTGAATTTAAAAAACTGAGAGTTTTTCAGGAATGATTTTTCTCTACTCATAACTTCCAAAAATATCTCCCAGTTCTTTTGAGACCAAGAGGCACTAATAGGATATATGTATAGTTAATTAGTTTCACAAAAATTGCCATGTGTCTACTCTGTTTAGTGCTTATCATATGGATATCCTTTTATCTCTCTCTGACTCATCTTTTCTTTAAGTAGAAGAACTGCACTCATCTCCATAACTGTTCTTAAAAGATAACGTTGGTCATTGTATTTCTACAATATGCTTTTCATCTGGCAGTTAATTTCCCCAGAGGGCACTACAGACATTTTATTTTGAGATAATCTCCAATTAACTTCTCATCATTATCCTGACCAGCTCACTTTTGCAATTTTCTCCTGTACATCCTCCTCCTCTTAACTTATTTCTTACATTTCAAGAAAGACATGCGATTTACATTGCTTCTTATGTTACCTCACTCACTAGAGATTTTAGATTTTAAGGTCCAAAATCCAAAATAAAATAAAACTGCATGTTTCATCAAATGTTGCTCTTCCCATCTGAGCTCACTTAGCATTCAATCATTTTCTTAATGAGTTTGGTGGGGTATTTTGAGACATATATAACATGGTGCTCATAAAGAAGACAAGCCTAAGACACTGAGGAGGGAGAGCTCACCTCAGTGCTCTCATTTCAAAGACATTCCTCAAGAAAATTACATGTCACTACTTCCGTGTCAAAATTCCTTTGGTTAAGATAAAAACATATTGTGTCGAAACTAAAGATACAGCTTAAAACAGGACATGTAAGTAAAGATTTAAATCTGTGCTAATGGATTAAAGTTGATTTCCTTCTTGAGAACAGTTTTTGATTTTGGGGTGAAGATGTCCAAAGGGCATCGAGTCCCCCCATTAGCACCTCAGAGAAGAGAAATAAGTGTACGTACAAAGGAGAAACTGAGGCCATTGAATACATGCTTTTGTTTTCCATTTTTTATGTCACAGAACCATTTTCTAGTTATTTAATAGACCAAGAAGACTGATATTTAAGTATCTATCCAGTGTTTTAGTTCAATCAAATTGACTATTGTTTATGTGCATTTTTAATTTGCAGTTATTTGAATCTCCAAAAGTACAACACCCTTTCAGAACATTTGTGCCAGACTGAGGAATCTGGGAAAGAGAACAGAAGTGGACTGAAATGTATTAGTCCTATCTTTGTTTGGCCTTGATCAATATTTACCTCCTCCATCAATTATCAAAAAACCTACTTCAGTGGATACTACTTCAGAGATTCTGCTTTCTGGACAAGCACAAAATAAATCTTTGCAGACACTTGATGGCTGATGAGAGTTCACTTTAAGCATTTCTACTTCTGAGACAATCTCTATCCCCAAATAGTGAGCGATACCTCAGTAAAAATAGGAAACATGTGTGGACTGAATGAATGCAAAGCTCTTATTAATATGAATTGTTGATTGCTAAAGTGCAAAAGTAGACAGATTTTTATCCAAATTTTTTTCTAGCCACAAGTTTTAAGGAAATCCTAAAGTCCTATCAGGAAGATGGGTTTCTCAGCTATCTTGAAAGATACAAGGACAATTCCCCATTTCACAAAACATTTCCTGCCTCCAACAGGACCTGATGATTAACTACTCATTTTAAACCTATTCTGTATGAATTTGTATTGTGACTTGACTTTTTAAGGCATCTGAGGTTCCTCTTCCAAATTTTTTATTTCATTGGTTTCTTTTCTTAGGTTTCACTGAATCTCCCACAGCCCAAAGTAGAGACCTAGTTAATATTTGGATAACCTAGATATCTCCATACCCTTAGTTTTACTTTCTTTTCATCACATGACACTGTCTCAGAACTCTCTAAGGAAGTATCTTTCAGAATCTTTTGTGTGAGAGAGACATGGAAAGAGAAGGAGGGGAGAGCAGAGATGTATAGAATGGGAAGAAACCATTCACAGTAAATATCTCTTTAATATAGTAAGAGCATGTTGGTAGCAAATAAGTTCCTGTTAACTAAAGGTTAATAAAAACCACAACTGTTTGAAAGCAAAGACATAGCTTCATTCCCCCCACATACCCCAAAATAGCATATACAGAATAGCAACCATACACAGCCAGTTAAGAAAAACTCATTATTACTCTGCAGTAAGTTCAATATTATGGTAAGTACTAAGGAAAAAATGATTGTGTCTGTATAAAATGCATCCAAAACAATATAAAAGAATGATAATGTTGTGTTAGAGGCAGTAGAAAAAGCTAAAAGCACTATGAAATAAATTAGCATGAGTTAGATATTGGTATATTCTGGTTTAATTGACAAAAACTCATTTTTGATGTGTCATGCTAAAGTATGCCTATAATATCATATGCCATTTATCAATGTTTATGTGTCCCATAGTCATATATTAAAATAGTTTTAATTATCCCATCACATAGACATTGCAATTTTAGAGTATACAAAATTAAGTCCTCCTTAATGAGAAATGTAATTAAACCCTATAAACGCCAGGTTTTCTGAAGAAGAACGGAGATTAAAAAGTAAAAGCATGTTGTAGAAGGAAAATCATTATTCATGAAGTGTTGCAATCATTATTACTATTGCTATCTTAGTAATAAGAAAAAAAGAATACAAAGTTAAAATACAATATGACCTCAATTTTGTTTTGTTGCTGTTGTTGAATAAAAGAGGTAGATATTGTTTGCCCATATTCAAGATAAGAAACTAAAGCTATTCAATCCACAACTCAAGGAAAATCAATGGGGTAGTAACCACTGACAAAACAAATCATTTTGTTCTTCAATCATCTTGCTTTTCTGATCAAACCACATGTAGCTTACTTTGAGAACTCTGTGGCTTTAGCTACTATTAGGATCTTAGGAGTTGACTGAGACTTCAGGCCTGCCCTGAGGAGATCAATGACATATTTAATAGTATTCTGTCTAACAGAAGGCAAAAGATCTGACTAACAGAATGGCAGCTGTCCCTTCTATTCAAACGGGAGTGTGTTTATGACATGCCATATAGAGTGGACTGTGGTAAAAGCAGATCTAGGGGAGCTGAGGATTCTAGCGTTCTCTGCAGCAACATGACACTTCAGATAACACCTCCTCCAAGAACCACTTCGCAAGTCCTTGGGTCACAGCATGTTTCTCCCTTCTCCTGTCTCTCTTTTCTAAGCGGCAATATCAGTCACACAGCTTTCAAGTTCTAAGGTCTACTCTAAAATAAATGCTTCAAATAAATTACATCACTACTCAATGTTCTAAGGTCAAAATACCATATTACAAAAGATGACATGTATTGAGTGCTGGATGCCAGGCACTGCAGTAAGCACTGTGCATGCATTATTTCATTGCATAAACTGCTTTGGGAGGTGGGACTATTATTCCCCCACTCCGATTTTTCCATTCCAAAAAACTAACTTTCAGAGAAACTAAGTAACTTGCTTAAGGTCACCCAGCTCAGTCAATTACTAAGTACTTACTGTATCCATTTGGCCTAAACTCTTCTGTGTATGTGAAATCTCTCAAACATACTTAGAAGCAGAGTATAATATAAAATACATCACCCAGCTTTGATGAACTTAACTTGAAAGATACAGATCATCTTCTACGTAAAAGTACATTTTAAACTATAATAGGGTTTCTCAGTCCAAAAGAAAAGGGTAATAGGAAGATGAGGATAGAAGTGAATCTACATTCCCATAAAGAAAGTCCTGTTAAGCACAGTGCCAGACATTGAGAAGGTATTTAATAAAAGTTCATTGAACATTTAAAAATATTTTTCTGTCCAAATATGTAAAAGAGGCCAGAGAAAACTATGGGAATAAAAACACAGCTCTCCAATGAGGACCACCTTCAGTCATGTTCTGTAGTGAAAGAGCTACCCTTTCCCATATGTTCCAACTCCACCCTTAGGTGGTCCACGCTTTTCAGTCCCAAGTCTTCACATCTTTCAGTCAAGAGAAGAGACACCACTGCACGGGTCAAGCACAGGAAAGAACATCCTTCCTCCTGCCCAGGGCAATCAGAGCAGAATGTGAAAGAGAGTTTAAAAAAGTGGTTATTTCTTCGGAGTAAAGGGGGGATATATTTGGAAATAAGATTTCAAACTATATTGGTGGCATTCTGCATCTTCAGTCAGGTGAGGAGGATGGTGATACTCATTATGTCATTCTTTATCTTTTCATATGTGTGGAATAATTAAGTCTACACATTATGAAAAGGACAGAGGTAGCTGAAGGGAGAAAGAATAGTGAGTCAGGAAAGGAAGTAAATGAAAGCATAAGACAGATGAAAAGCAAGAAGGAAGAGAAAGCGAGGAGGGAAAAGTCAGTTGGGTTGAGTAGAAAGGGAGACTGAGACAAGAACATAAGTCGCAGCAGGGATCTCTTAACAAAAGAGGGGAAAAATACGCTGAATCAGAAAGGAGAATGTAGACATAAAGTGAGGAAATTATGAGCAAATAATAAAAGGTAATTTCAAATATAGCTGCATTAAAAGAGGACTTCAGCAGTGCAAATAGGAACAGTTTGATAGATGAAGCTCCAAAGCAAACCAAGTGGCTTCTGGGCTGCTGTATGATTGTATAGTCCATACATACCCTGAATTGTACCCCACATCTTTATAATAAAAAAATTAAAATGTTAAAAAAGAGTGGCTCATCGGTGAGAAGGGAGTAAGCTAGAAACTGCCACTTCAGCTCCACATGGCCTTCACGGTGGAATAACTGAGATGGTGGTCATTTTGTCCTCTAAAAAAGATGAGGTATTAGAGAGACTGCTTGCACCATGGCTCCCTAGAAGTCCTGCAGAGAGGAAAGTCAGTCAGAGGTACTGTTGGCATCTCAAAGTGACAATTACAGTGCATTGACTAATCACTTGGATGAAGGGCTATGTTGCCTGTCAGGCAAGAAAATAAAGATGTGCAGAAACAGAAAGAGGCTCTTTACATGGTATGTTAAAACACATCATTTTTGAACTTTATAGCTTTTGTCAGTGGTGTTTACAGTATCATTCCTGATTTTATTTTATTTTATTTTTTTGAGTTGGAGTCTCACTCTGTCGCCCAGACGGGAGCGTAGTGGCTGCTGCCAGCCACCGCAGCCGGCCACCGCAGCCTCGACCTGCTGGGCTCCGGTGATCCTTCCGCCTCAGCCTTCCAAGTAGCCGGAATTACAGGCATGCGCTACCACGCCTGGCTGATTTTTTTGATTTATTGTAGAGATGAGGTCTCGCTGCCCAGGTGGGTCTCGAACCCGCGGGCTCAGGCAAATCCACTCACCTCAGCCTCCCAAAGGTGCGGGATTACAGGCTGAGCCACCGAGCCCAGCCATTCCTGATTTTAAAATAAGGGTAGTGTTATCTATAGTTAGTGTGCAATGCTCTCAAAGGTACTTGAGCAAACAGTAATGTTAGTGACACTGAACATGATTTATTTCATTATGAAACTATCAGGGAGAAAGAACATACTGGAAATGATCCTCCTTTGAAACATGTATAATTATTGTACATTATTTATATTTATTATGACATAAATGTGAATTAATTATATGTACATTTTTCCAAATTTGTATATTACATGTGAGCAGCAAAATGATTATAAATGTATGAGTCCAATTAATGCAGTCTCTATTCCATATGAATACTACATTATTATATTAGTTTTGTTTCATTGAAGCCTTTTTCAATTAGGGCTTGACTTATTTCTGAGAGAATTAAGCTTTAGAGAAAATTATTGGCATTATTATCTTCTCAATTCTTCCAAGGATGGTACATAGCTAGTGCATAGATGATAAGTTAATTCATTACATTCTATTAATGCCTCAGGATATTAGATTTGGTAAAGCCCACCCTCCACCCCAGTTTCATGGAAATTTTTTGCAAGCATGTTTACAAGAGCAATTTTCTGGGGTGAGGTGTCACAGCCTTCAGTAGATGTTTAAAAAGATCATAACCCAAAAGGTTAAGAATCACTATGCTTCTAGAAAGTGGCTTATTAGCAAGATCGTAAGAAAATATAATACTTATGAAGAATAAGAGAATAACTCAGAGAAGTGAAACATTAAAAGATAAGGTTTTATTTTCCCAATGTTTATTTCATATATATTTCAAATCAGTGCATTTTATTTGTGGTCGTTTGGAACGGCTTTTGGGTTCAAATGAACAGTGTGCCCCTTATCCTCACAATCTATTATGTGAGTCTGCCAGGATACAGAAGTGTATCCCAACAACTTTGCTGCCTCAAATAATTGTCCCTGATTTTATACTTCTTACATAAATTTGACACACACTCACTCCCTAATAGATCCAAATTCAAGGTTATAAAATAAAGTACAAACTAGTAGCCACCCAAATACACAAAACTATCACATAGGCTTGTCTAGGTCTGCTGACCATGTGTCATTCTCATTACATGACAGGTTAAATGAATGTAGACATTATATACATTGTCTAGACACATTAAGACCAAAAATGGCTGGAGAGTACCTGGTTCAGACATCAGTGAGAAGTGTAATTACTAAGGAAAGACTTAACCTCCTTCAGCAGGAGCTGGAGAAGCAAAGCTCTGAGTTTTCTCACTGCCACTATTGCCCCTGGTTTTCATTAGAGCAGCTGGCCTAAACTACTGTTTTTTTTACGAGAAAGAAATTTTAAAATTGTGCACCATGTACGGATGATATTAATGCACTAATTATTTTTTTTAGATGAACTGAGATTTTCAAGGGGGTATGGTCATGACTTCAGGCATCTCTGAAGCAGGACTGATTATATCTGTGTGACTAAAAAGATAGGTGTATCTCTGTCACTAGAACCAGACATTAAGCAGAATGTGGTTACATTTCTAATTTTATCTTCATTCATGAGCTGAAGCAACACACCTATTTTCCATATAATATTAACTTATACATGTATATGTATATGTATATATCTCCCCCCAAAACCCTAGATGTTACCTGGGGACATGGTAACATATCCTCATCATCACTATGCCTAGGCACAAAGCTTAAACAGAAGTGAGTACTCATACTTCTTCCCATTTATTTTAATTGCCTAAGACAACTATTTAACCAAATGCCTTTTAATTTTTTTTTATTTTAGAGTTGTGAAATACAAGACAGGATACTATATAAGTAAGTTGCATGCAGGTGAAGCTTGGACTTCTAGCAGGTCCTCTCTCCTCCTGATAGTGGACCTGGTACCCAGTGTGTTGCTACGTGGTCCCCATTCCTCCTTTTTCCCTCCCTCCCCAGCAGTGTCCAGCATCTGCCGATTCCACCTTTGTGCTCATGTGACCAGTGATCAGGGCCCAAATGTATTTTAATTCATAAAGCATTCAACTGCATGATGCCCATATGGAAAATCTGTCTCTGACCCGATGAAACTGGCACCATTTTTCTTTCCCTGAACAGAAGCCTCGTTCAGGGTAGGGCTGAAGTCCATCCACTTATAAACAAGAAGGCCCATGGTGAGGGTGGAATGCCAGTTACGTTGATCAGAGAAGGCCCTGACTTCTTTTTCCCATCAGTAGATTAAGACGACCTGTCATTTGGCCTGAACAAAGGGCACGAAAGCCCATTTCATTAAGCAAAACAAAATGTGCAATTATTGCCACAACCCAAATTAATACTTGGATATTATTGGTTGTTTTTAAAATAACTGTAAAACCAAAGTCCATACATATTTATGGGGGGATGGACAACAATGTGCAAAACACTGTGGAATGTTCAAATTATATATGAATCCTGCGTACAGCTGGTAGTTTAATATTCCTTGAACAATGTTTTCATTATCTCAGTTATTTAATAAAAATCCGTTATTGCTCCCCATTGTCCAGAGACATACCAACGTTTGACTAAGAAAGTTCATCATAATTTGGTCCACTTTACTTATCCAATCTACTCCTCGGTATTCCAGCACCAATGCTCTGCTCTATTCAAGCCAGTATTCCTTACTGCTTCAGGAACATGCCTTTCCTCTAGAATTCCCACTCTCTGGCCTCCTCATTCTAAATCCTAGGGCACCACAAGCCCCCTATCTCCATTCCTTTTTTTTTTCCCAGGAAGCCTTCTCCAACCATTGCCCCCTCCAGGGATTAACCCACTTCCCTGAAGACCATGGCAGGTGCAGTCTCTACTCCATAACCTAGAACTTAATTAATGAACAATACAGGCAGATGTAATTGTTTCAAGTGTGCTTGTCCTCTCTCCTCAACTAGATGAGTACCTAGAAAACAAATACTCCCTGTGCCTCCTACAAGGCAGCTGTAATTGAATAAATAATGAATATACTGTCTCACCCATGTTTCACTGACAACAACAACAACAAAAATGAATTCAGTGGTTCTTAAACTTGAGCTTGCTTCAGAATCACCTGGCGGGCTTGTTTAAAACAGATCACTGGGCTCTGCTGCAGAGTTTCTGATTCAGAAAGCCTGTGAATTCGCAAGCCAAACAAGTCCCCAAATGATGAAAAGCATACTGGTTTGGGGGCCACAATTTGAGAACTACTGTTATAGTTCACTCACACTTGAGCAGCAGATTCTAAGTCACAGGAGAAGAAATGTGGCGTTAAAACACTGGGAAAAGCACAGAACGAGAAGCTGAAAGAACTATTCTTGGCTTGTCCTCTTACTAGCCACTACCTGGCCTCATCATGGTTTTAGTTTACTCTTTCATCTGTAAAGTTGGGGTAATATTGTCTACACCTTTGCTTAAGACTATTGGGAGAATCAAATGTGATCAAATGAGAATAATAATATATATAGCAAATATATATGAAAGCAATTTGTAAAGTAAGTTACTTTTACAAATGTTCCAGGCACATAACAGATGTTCAGCAAATATTTATTGAATTTAATGATTGTTTGTCTTAAGATTTCAACTCTAAGTCAAGTTTCTCGTGACATAGATTAATTTTGTTCTTCAATACAATTTCACTGGTTGGAGAGAAATTTTTACAAGAATTACTGATTACAAGTACCACCAATTTTACCTTTAAGAAAAAGAAATTCAGTTATTCTTACCGTGCTCACTTCACTCAAAATGGCTGAACTCCACCATATTCTCTGCTTCAAAAAAGAGATTAGAATCTTAAAATCCTTTACTCAGAAAGCAACAGATGACCACTACTACAAAAAATGAATCAATTCTTTGTCTAAAAAGAAATCACTGGCTAGCAAAAAGTGATTGTTTTAAAAATAAACAGCAAATCTCAAAACCCTACCAAATAGTTTAATCCAATCCTTCTCTAGATTTATTGTTCTTAACTATTTTGCCGCCATATCCTATTTTAGTTGAGTGATTAATCATCAATCAAGTTCCAAGATTCCCCTATGGTCTCATAACCTGCCAGTTAGGAAAATGAAATGTCTCATTTACCGCAGAGTTAAGATCCATGACCTTCTAAAGTATGTATAATAAAAAGGGGTCATGGGTCATTAATGACAAATGGGCTTTGTGATGAATGGCTAAGACCAGAAAAAGGACAAGATAAAGCAAAAGGAGAAACATTTTACAACTTTACAAAAACAGAAAGAAAAGTATAAAATCTATATGTATCTTTGCTGATGCAAGCCAGAACACTATGGTGTGTTACATAGAAAAACCATTGATAGCTTTTCAATACATGTTGAGAAAAGTAATAGAGGCCTTTAAATATATATTTTAGCTAATCAAATGGTTAGATGGTAAAAAATTAATTGATTAAAGTTGGCATCAGTTGTGCCTAAATATATTCATGAAAGTATACAGATGTTGACACCTTTGCTCTTTGTTTCTCTTGAAGGATATTTTAGTGTTCTAATGAAGAAGAAAAAGCATGTTGACCTACCTGCTGCCCTAAGGCGTAGAGAACCAAGGCTTTGCACAAGTGACCTTTTGGCTTGAGCAAAGGCTACATGTTCCAGCAAATCAAAATGATGCTGAGTTTCTTGAACAAAAGAAATGCAGAGGAAGAGAGAGGGCAAGAGAAATTGAAAATGAAACAGAATCAAGCAGTGTGATCATTATGCGCCATGACAGACCCAACAGAGAAGGGTCCCTTCTGTGAGCAATCTGTAATACACCCAAAACAATAGCTTTTACAGAAATTTTCCTTGCTATCAATGTGCATTTTTTGTAGTTCAATAAGCATATATAAAATACTACAGAGCCCCATTTCTGTCATACTTCAAAATTTTTCATACTCTCTTTTTATCCATCTCACTTCATTTACACTTATTTTTCAGTTCCTGTTTGGTTGGTGAAAAAAAAGAGTAGAGACATTCCTTGAATGGTGTGCAGAATCCATAACAATTGGCAAAGACAAGAAAAGAAGAAAATTTGAATTTTGATACGCCATGTTTGACCTAAAATTTTCTTTTTTTTTGTAGAAGGCGTCCAAGGATTGTCAAGTGGTCCAGTTCTCCAGATCATAAAGAGGAATACAGTAAACCTATGCAAGCTTTGTTCTAGCAGAGGGCTTAGTGAAATATGCATTATGTTCTAAGTGTTCAATTAACAACGTTTAATTTTTTTTTTTTTTGCAAAACAAAATCAAGAGCCAATGTGAAGAAAACATCTCTTTAAACCAGATGTTTGTTTTCAAAATACATATCCCCACACAAAAGAAAGACTTCTGCTACTTCAAACATTTTATGAAGTAAAAGACCCAATTAAAGATGGTATGATTACTATTAACAATCCAAGATAAATGTTTTGGGGTGCCCATGATGTTTCTTTAAGTAAGTAGGTTCCTCAGTGACATGCACTCAATGACTTTTCCATTTATTCAGTCAACAAATATTTCCCAGGATCCTAATGTATTACTGGGTACTACTCCATGTTGTGAAATCTCTGGCCAGTGAAGCTTACATTTCTGCTTGGGAGAAACAGGCTAAATAAGAAAATTATTTAGTATTTAAAAAGTGGTAAGGAGTATGGAAAAAAAAACGACAGAAAGCTAAAGGTGTGGGTATTTGCAAGTTAAATAGGGTACGCGGGTTAGGCCTCGTTAAAAGGTGACATTAGAGCAAAGAAAGGAAAGAAATGAGAGGAATAAATAGGTAGATCTAGGGAAAGAAAGTTCCAGGCCTAGGGCATAGCCAATGCTAAGGCCAATGGCAGGAGTAATGTGGGGTGTGGTCAAGGTTGAGCAAGGAGGTTATGGAGCTGAGTGAAGAGTGTGTAATGAAAATAAGGCCAGAGAGGCAGCAGGAACCATATCCTTTAGAGTCTTGTGGGTGTTTTTGCTCAGAATCTTGCTTTTACTCTGAGAGAACTGGGTTGCTGTTAGAGGTTACTAAACGTGTCATAATCTGACTTTTATTTTTAAAGGATCTTCTGTTTTGCTATGTCAATAATAAGATGCAGCAACAAGAATGGAGGAAGAGAGAACTGAAAGGAGGCTTCTGCAATAATCCGGGCATGAGACAGATGAGAGTGGCTGGATACAAGATGGAATCAGTGGTGATGGTAAGAAGTGGTCAGATTCTGGATATGTTCAGAAGGTAGAGCAAACAGAATATCCTGACCTATTAGGTGTGGGACATGGAAGAAAGAAGGGAGTCAGGCATGACTTCAAGGCTTTTGATCACGCAGGAGGATAGGGTTGCAATCAACTGAGATGAAGCAAGTCTAGGCTGGGGAGAAGTGCAGAAGATCAATTTTGTACACATTAAATGTGAAACACTTCTTTTAATCTGTCCAGTGCCTGAAATGCAAGTGAAAACAATCTCTCCATCATTCAAAATAACATAATGCACACTCATACCTCGGGGCCTTTGAACATGCTGATCTCTTTGTTTAAGATGCCCTTTGACTCTCTTCTAAGTATTTTCTAAAAGCCAGATCAAAAACCACTTTCATTGTAATGTAATGATTTTAACAACTCCCCTAAGGAGAGGTGGCCATGCCACTTCTTTTCTTTTTTTTTAATCTTTAATTTTAAAGATGTGGAGTACAATTCAGGGTTAGGTATACAAATGTTCAATATGCAGGTACCCTTGTTGATGAAGTATGCCCCCATCTTGCAGTTTCCCACTATGCCAATCTCACCCCCCCCCACATCGGCAGTTTCCCACTACTACCAATCCCTTTCTCATGGTATTATGATAATTGTTCAAGGTCTGCTTATGAGTGAGAACATATGGTACTCTGTTCTTTGTTTCTATGATATATCACTGAATATGATGATAGACTCTAAATCCATCCAAGTTGCTTGTGAAGTCCATATGTTTGTCCTCTTTATGGCTGCATAATATTCCATTGCATATATGTACCACATTTTTTTTAACCACTCCAGTTTCTATTAGCAGCACGGTTGGTTCTATGTTTTTGCTATTGTGTATAGTGCTGCAATAAATGTGCATGTGCAGGTATCTTTTTTGTAGAAGAAAACTACCTACAAAAAAAAGACCTGGACTGCACTGCTTTCCAGCAGAATTCTACAAAACGTATAAGGAGGAGCTGATACCAATTCTATTGAAAGTATTTCAGGCAACTGAGAAAGATGGAATTCTTTCAAAATCATTTTATGAGGCTAACATCACACTGATACCCAAACTGGGTAAAGATCCAACAAAAAAGAGAACAAAAGGCCAACATCCCTAATGAATAGAGACGCAAAAATTCTCAACAAGATTCTAGCAAATAGGATCCAACACCACATCTCAAAAATCATCCACCATGACCAAGTAGGCTTCATCCCCAGGATGCATGACTGGTTCAATATTCACAAGATCATAAATGTAATTAAATTAATCAACAGATGTAAAAACAAGAACCGCATGATTATATCACTAGATGCAGAAAAAACTTTTGATAAAATCCAGCATTGCTTTTTGATAAAAAATGCTCAAACACCTAAGTATAGAAGGAACATACCTCAAAATAGTAAGCACCATCTATGATAAACCCACAGCCAGCATGTTGCTAAATGGACAGAAACTAGAAACATTTCTCCCGAAAACCAGAACGAGACAAGGCTGCCCACTCTTACCCCTCTTGTTCAACATTGTATTGGAAGTCCTAGCTATAGCAATTAGACAAGAGAGGGAAATCAGGGGTATCCAAACAGGAAAAGAGGAAGTCAAGGTATCCCTCTTTGTCAACGATATGATTTTACGCCTCAAAAATCCAAAAGAATCTGTCAAAACCTGCTTGCACTGATAAAGGACTTTGGCA
The DNA here is from genome assembly GCF_000164805.1 of Carlito syrichta. Taxonomy (NCBI): domain Eukaryota; kingdom Metazoa; phylum Chordata; class Mammalia; order Primates; family Tarsiidae; genus Carlito; species Carlito syrichta. The sequence goes on along the minus strand of NW_007258435.1, from coordinate 896,830 downwards.
AAGTCTTGGGGTACAAAATAAATGTGCAAGAGATAGTCACATTCTTATACACCAACAAGCAGGCAGAGAAACAACTAAAAAGCACAATCCCATTCACAATAGCCACACACACACACACACACACACACACACACACACACACACAGACACACAATGAACTACCTTGGCAACTTCCTATCCAGAGAAGTGAAAGACCTTTACAATGAAAACTACAGAACACTGCTTAAAGAAATCCGAGACCACTTCTGTTCTTAACAGTGCTTTTGTAGCTGCTAAAACTCTAGTACCCTCCCATACCGCACTGTAAGGTTTTGCTTATAAGTTCATCTCTCCTCTGCACTGAAAATTCCCATAAATTTTCATCTTGGTGAGTATAACTTATGCCTGGCAAGTATATGTGTACTGAATTAATAAAGAATCAGAACTAACATTTGCTATCATCTTTCATTTCCTCAAGGCACTCTGACTCATTATCTCCTTTTATCTCAGTAATAATCCAGAGAAGAAAAGGTCAACACTGTTTATGCCAGAAGGGAAAATGAATCTCAGAGAACTTGACTTGCCCAAGGTCATGTTATTTCATGGCAGACTGGATTCCAGCCAAAGCCTCCTGACTCTTTGTCCAGTGCTCTTTCCACTAGACTATGCTACTTCACTGCCACAGGGTCTGATCGTGCTGCCAACATCGGCGGCTCCCCTTGTTGCATACATCTTGCGTTTGGGAAATTCAGACCTTGCGTGGCACTGTGGCAAAGGCCACAGAAACTCCTCAACAATTGACTACTGTCTTTAGTTTCGATCGTGACTCACAATTCCTGTCAAAAGAGCAGAGTACAAGTGTAGCTTTAAATTCATGGGACTAAAAACCAAAAACAAAAACAAAAAACCTAGCTCAAATTGGGACAAAGCAATATTGCCAAAAGTCAGTTGAAAAGATTTATTCAGGGCCATCCTATCCAAACCAAGAGGCAAAGGTAACATGGCTTTTGGAAGTCGAGCTGTTTTAGGCACCTGGCACTTCTCTGTCTAACTTGACAAAGATGTGGAGTTAGCAGATAGTGCAAGTTCAAAGCAGGGGAAGAAAGGAGACAGGCCAGTACAGGTGCTGCTAAGAAAGGTATTCACAATTTTGACCAGGTGTAGTGGCTCATGCCTGTAATCCCACCATTTTGGGAGACTGAAGTGAGAGGATTGCTTGAGCTCAGGAGTTTGAGACCAGTCTGGGCAACATGGTGAGACCTCATGTCTACAAATAAATTTTTAAAAAAAATTAGCCGGGTGTGCTGGCACAAGCCTGTAATCCCAGCTACTTGGGAGGCTGAGGCAGAAGGATCACCTGAGCCCAGGAGGTAGAGGCTAAAGTGAGCTGTGATCACACCACTGCACTTCAGCCTGGGTGACAGAATGAAACACTGACTCAAAAAAAAAGAAAAAAATAATTTTAGTAGAGAGCAACTTGAGTCAGTTGCTGGGTTTGTCTGGATCACCATTTGGCATGTGTTGTTTCTACAGAATGTTTACCATCTAACCACTAATCTTTGTTGTATATCTACTATGTCAGCTTTCCTACATGCTTTAAAAGAGAAAAGGAATAAAGAAAAGGCTAATGTTATCGATCCTCTACTATGGATTACTCAAAACACAACCAATGGCAATTACTGGTTATTTCCACTGAACCTTTAGAGACAACATTAGAATCCTGTGAGCCATGCCAGATGATATGCTCTTCTCCTTGTTCAAGGAACTGATACAACTTTTGGTTTCTCCCCAATAGTATGCATGAGATAAGACACATCTTTGCTCCAGCACTAAGTAGCCAACTAGAATGGAGGATTCTCAAAGTTACCAAAAACACAATAAACAAACCTGTTGGAATTTTTTTTTAAACATACCTCAAGTATTTGGTGCACACATTGAAGGAAAAATACAAGTGTTCTCTCAGATTGCAATAGTGACATGGACCAAAAAACAAAACAAAACAAAAAAAAAACAGAAAAAAAGAAAAATTAGAGTCTGTACATTTTGTGTTTGGGCCAAAGACAAAATGATTTTAATCAAACTTTTTCTATGGTACCCATAGTACTCCTACTCATAACTTGGAGCAAGAGAACAAATGGAGGCTCCCTTTGTTCCCACCCCATCTCTGTCCTGCACTGTGAGGTGCCTTGTGCATCTGCATGTAGAATCCCAACCTGAATGTTCAGTCTCTCCAAGCTTTGTCTTCCATAGTCCCCCAACTTTTCGATGTCCCAACACCACCTCCGACTACTCCTCCCTCCCCCAGCTACCTCCTAGCTATACCTCCAGCATGTGGGTGTCCATACCTGCAGCAGTCAGTCTTCTATGACTCACACAAGTCTTGGATATAGGCTCTGGCTCTTTGGACAGGGAATGCCAGGGTCTCTAGTACCTGGAGCAAAGTAATTGCTACCAAAGTGTAGTCGGGAGACCAGCAGCACTGTCATCATCTGCTAGCTTCTCAGAAAAGCAGAATCCAAGGTCCCACCCTACACCTACTGCATCTAAATCTTCAGGATTTTAATAGGATCCCCAGGTGATCAGGCACACAATAAAGTCTCAGAAAAAAACTAGACATCCACTTGGCCTTTGTTTTCTTACCATAATCTGGGCATGAGACAGATGATAGTGGTTTGATCCAGAATAGAATCAGTGGCGGTAGTAAAAGTGGTTGAATTCTGGATATATTAGGACATTTCATCCCTTGCAGAACAGCCAGACCCAAAGAGAAGCAGAGCAGAGTCCTCTAATCACAGATGCAAGGCATGAGTGCTGGCTGCCAAACCCAAAATCCATAATACCCATGAAGGATTTTCCTGGGATAGCCACTAGTAATCTAAAAATGCTGCTTCTTAGACTTAAGAAATATAATAGACTGCTGAGGAAATGGGATACCTGGTAAGTCCAATGTTATTATGTGGGGGAAGGAAGATGAGCAGTTATATGTTAGCACTTGATCCTTGACCTGCTCTTCTAATCCATATTCAAACCCTGGTAGGTTTCATGACATTGGCATCTGAGTGACCTCGGTCGGTCACATTTATGGACTGTCTAGTTAGTCTGTCAGAGACACTATAATTCTTTTCTAAATTAGACTTTCCAGGGAACTAGAGAGTCTATTTAGTTTTGATTTTCTGAAATACTTCTTCTTCCAAATCCTTTTTTAGTCCACTTTCCTGAATAAATAGGCATACTGCCCTGGTTTTTGTTAGAGAAGATAGATCTTGCAGAACCTGGAGATTGTCATTCTGCGTGCATATAGTCACTATTTAGACCTGATGATAAATCCTATGAAAGTCCAGGCTGTTAAACTGATTCAAAAGTAAGTGACATGAACCTGAATGTTGGGTCTGCCACATAGCTACTCTATAACCTTGAGCAAGTCACTAACACTTTCTGGTCCTTATCACTAAAGTCAGGTGGCACACCAGACAGCTTTCCTATATCTGAGAGTCAGTACTTCCAGGGTAACACTGGGCTTGACAGTTTGACATTCATTCTTTATCTGTGGGGAAAAAAATTAGGAATGTATCGGGACTGGCCTAAGAATACATTGTCACCCTTCATCCCTGTGGCTCACAAGAGGGTCAACATTGGTGAGAACTGTGTTAAGAACCTCACCCAGGAATCCATTCTGGTTGGGGAAATTACATAAGAATAGAGAAGGAAGGTGCAGGGCAAAAGCTGCTCTGAGGGTGGTCATGTCATGTCAGAGTAACTGCTGTTAGCACAGCACTGAGCAAGGCAGTTCTGAGGATGCAAAGATGTAATTGTCATCAGGATCCATCCATTCCAGATGGACATAAACCAATTGGCAGAGATTGGTTACCGATCTTTCCTCCTTGCTTAGATTCTTTGATTTTCATCACAATCCAATGTCCATCTCATAAGCATTTCTATACATTTCTATATTCCTAAATTCAATATCCTTTAATACTGAGTTCAAGTCTCTCCCAGCTTTCAGTTCTTCTGGTGACTGGGTTCCAACTCCTTTAACTTTTCTTTTCACAGTCTAATTTTTCAATTGTTAAAAAAAGAAAAAAATTAGGTGCTAGAGTCTCTGCCTCATTCTTTAAGAAAAAAAAAATCCACAGAAATCATTGTTAATCACTTGATAACCCTAAACAAGTAAAACTGGTATTCACTGGGCTTTGACCTTAAGTGCTAGCCCCTGTCCTATGTGCTTTTAATGATCTCAGTTAATTCTCATAACCCCATTAAAAAGCAGGTGTCATAATCCCTACTTTACTATTCGAAACCCGAGGCTTCTAGAAGTTAAACAACTAGTCTGAGGTTACACAAGTAGTAACAAGCAGGAGCAGCAAGTTGAACCCCAGTCTATCTACCTTCAAAGTTTTACCTCCATCCCATATCTGCAATATCTATTAATGTGCATTTCAGAAATGAATATATCCTTTAAATAATGGAATCATGTGCAATTGTTTGGATATTTGTCCCCTCCAAACCTCATATTGAAATTTGATACCCAATATTGGCAGTGAGGCCTAATGGAAGGTTTTTGGGTTGTAGAACTAGATCTCTCATGAATAGATTAATGCCCTCCCTCAGGCTGAGTTCTTATTCTATTAGTTCCCAGAGGAGCTGGCTGTCAAAGAGAGCCTGGCACCTCCCCTCACCTTGCTTCCTCTCCTGCCATGTTATCTATGCACAAGCTGGCTCCCCTTTGCCTTCCACCAATAGTGGAAGCAGCCTGAGGTCCTCACCAGAAACCGAGTCAATGCCAGCACCATGTTTCTTGTACAGCCTGCAGAACCACGATAAACCTCTTTCCTTGATAAGTTACTCAGCATTGGTATTTCTTTAGAGCAACACAAAATGTACTGAGACACCATGTATATGTCTCAAATTTATTTTTAGGCCCATTAATTCTGATGAATGAACCCTCATAAACACACACACACACACACACACACACACACACACACACACACACAGAGCTATGAAGAGGACTTCCAGCATAATGGAGTGAGGGGGTTGACAAATGCTCTCCCTAAAAAGCCACTATAAAACTGGACAAAACTGTCAAAAACAAAACAAAACAAAAAAACAACCATTTCAGTGCTCTGGAAATTGACCAAAGGCATTCAACAATCTGAGAAGCATTTAATCATTGCAACTATTGAACTCAGACTCAGAACAGTGAGTCTATGGCAGTGATCTACTTCCATTCCACAACATGCCACCCTACCTCCGTCATTAAGATAATTCACTCATCCAAGGCAGGACAGGCTGAAAAACAGCAGCTTCACTGCACCTGCCAGCAGGGGCTCACTTGACTGGAGCATTCAAAGTTTGAAAGTTTTTACTGGAAAGCAAGCAGGATGCCAAAAGTTTGAATAGCCTGAAGTTATAGTCCACTTTGGGGTAAACAAAATACTAGTGATTTAACATTGAGTTCCAGTAGGTAAAGCAGATATTAAAGACTAGAAAAAGCTCTTCACATATACTTGGTTAACAAGGGATTTGCAAATTCATAGTAGACACCAGAGGAGCCCAAACCACCCACATACTCATGGTCAATGGAGTTTTCATGCACACACACACAGCAGACACAAGGGAAACCATATAAATGTACATGCTGGGGAAGACTTGACAATGGCATAAAGTTTGAATTCATTCCACGGCCACAGATAAATCCATCAGCAGAGAGTGGAAGTCTTATTGGCTGGAGATGTTTGAGCACAACTTCTGGTCAATCATTGGTTGGCTATTAAGCTATGCAAACATGGGCACAAATCCTAAGGAGCTGAAAAACCCTAACGCTTAATAACCATTTTAATAAAAAAATGAACTAAGGAGAGACATCAGCTGTTGCACACTGCAGTGGAGACATGCCACTAGAGATTTACTACAAACAAGTTACTAAACAAGCAATAACAACAACTACAAATTCCTTGGTGGGGAAAGGAAGAACCTATAATTTCTACTACATATCCAAAATATCAGTATCCAATGACAACAAAAATGATAAGACAAGTCAAGAAAAAGAAAGTGTGACTCATATACAGGTAAAAACAGTTATCAATAGAAAACGTCCCCGAGTGGTCCTAAATGTTGAAGATTATAAAAAAGAATCATATGGAAAATTTGAGAGCTGAAAAGATCAAAACCTGAAATGAAAATTTTACTACAGGCACTCATAGAAAATATGAGAAGGCAGAAAAGGAAATCATTGAACTAAAAAACAGATCATTACAAATGATCTAATCTTAAGAAGAGAGAGAGAGGGATGAAGAAAAATAAGCAGCCTCAGAGACCTATAACACAACACCAAGCACACCAAACAAGCACAATGGTAGTCCCAAAAGGAGAAGAGAGGGGGAAAGAGGGTGATAGAATAATATTTGAAAAATCAATAGCTGAAAACTTCCCAAATTGTATGAAACATTAATATACAGATCCAAGAAGTTCAATGAACCCTAGTAGGATACAGAGTTCTCTATCTATGCACATCAAAGTCAGACTGTTGAAAGTTGATGGTACATAAAATCATGAAAGCAGCAGGAGACATTATTTGTCAATTAAAATTTTTTAAAATTCAACCAAGACATCAATTACCTGCTGATGATGGCCATGTCACCACTTATGAATTCATCTGGCTAAAAACAGAACATGAACATAATTAATATTCAGTTCTAACCATAAATCCCCTGGAAAAATGGATGCCAGACTATAATGTTAACTGCCATAGGGGTTGCAATCCCCTAAATCCAAACCATAGCAAACTCTGCAAGACAAACTCCCATTCCTTTAAGAGATAATTTATTCACACACACATATACCATCCTTTCTGTCCTTGCACCTCCAATCCCAAAATGTGTGGGCTACAGAGATAAAAATATTCTTCAGAAGCAGATCAATCAGTTGTAAAGTATGGGTTTCATAAAGATCCTGAATAAAATGTAATGTAAAACCAAGAAACAAACTTGACACAACTGGGAGAATTTTAATAACGATTAGATATTTTATTATAGAAAGAACTTATTTTCAATTTTGTGTGTGATAATAATGCTGTGTTCATGTTTCAAAGAGCTGTGACCACTAAGAGATACTAAAATATATACAATAAAGTGATATGCTTTCAGGAATATATTTCAGGTTAATTTCATGAGAATATAATTCAGATTCCCTATGAGTTTATATTTTTTGAAGCAAGGTAACAGATACATGGGAGTTGGCCTTTTATTATCTCTGCTTTTCTAGAGTTTGAAAAATTTCATAACAAAATTATAGAAAAGATAGTATACATAGCTCACTGTTCATATCACAATCTTTGAAAAATAATACAACATAAAAAAAGAAAACAGCAAGAGAAAAATGACTCGTCACCCACAGTGAAACAATGCAAATAATTTATGACTTCTCAAAAACAATGAAGGCCTAAAGGCAATAGAATAAAATAATTTAAAAAACATATTTCCAGGTAAACAAAGATTCTATAAAGCAATCCCGATAACCCTAAATGGAGTATTTGTAACATATGTAAATGCAAAGCGAATGACAATAATAGCATTAAAAAGGGGAAAGAAAAAAAAGCGTACTGAAGAAAAGGTTTTGTTTTACTAAAATTAAATTTGTATTATTCTAAAGCAGAGTACAATAAGATGCATACTATAATGACTAGAGAAACCATTAAAAATTTTCAAGAAAAAAAGAATAAAACTTCAATGGAGGCATTAAAATGGTACTCTAAACATTATTTAACACAAAATAAATCAGTAAAGGATTCAGAGAGAAACAAAAGAAATAAAACAATAGAACCTGAATAGCAAAGTGTCATACAGAAACCCAACCAAATTAATAATTACAATAAATATGAATGTACCAAGTATCCCAGATAAAAGGCATATTTTCAGAATAGAAAAAAAAGCTAAAACCTAACTATATGCTATCTAAAAGAGAGACACCTTCAAAGACACAAATCCATTCAAAATAAGAGGATGCAAAAAGATATTTATGTAAACAATAACCATAGGAAAGTTAGCTATATTAATATATAGATTTGAAGACAAAAATATAGAGACAAATCAAGACACTTAATATTGGTTAAATAGTCAATACATCAAAAAGACATAACAACTGTAAATGTTATAAAAACAAAAGCTGACAGAATTAAAAGTAGAAATATACAATTCAACAATAATAACGGATATTTCATTATCCACTCTCAATAACTGATTGAAAAACTACACAGGCCGCACATGGTGGCTCAAGCCTGTAATCCCAGAACTTTGGGAGGCCGAGGCAAGAGGATTGCCTGAGCTCAGGGGTTTGAGACCAGCCTGGGCAACTTGGTGACAGTTCATCTCTACAGTAAATCAAAAAATAAGCCGGACGTGGTAGCATGTGCCTATAGTTCTAGATACTTGGAAGGCTGAGGAGGAAGGATTGCCTGAGCCCAGTAGTTCGAGGGTGCGGCAGCTGTGAGCGTGCCACTGCACTGCAGCCTGGGCAACAAAGTGAGACTTCGACTAAAACAACAACAACAACAACAACAACAACAACTAGAAAGAATTTTGAATAATTGAACAAAACCATCAATTAGTTTGATGTGACATTTACAGAATATGCCACCTAGTGACAGTAGATACACAATCTTTTCAAGCAGACATGGAACATTGTCCAGGAGAGACCATTGTTCTCAGCCACAGTGTAAGTCTCAATAAATTTTAAAAGATGATCATATGAATTTCTTGTGTGTGTGTATATATATATATATATATATATATATGATTGTGTGTGTATGTGTGTATATATATGCACACACACATACATACATATGACTATATCAGAAAAATTTACATGTGTGTATATATACATATATGCCTATATCAGATAAAAAGGAAGTTCTCAAATTATTAATAATAACCTAAGCTCTTACTTTAAGAAATGAGGGAAAAAAAGTAAACACAAAACAAGCAAAGAAATAAAATAATAAATTATGAAGCTGAAATCAATAAAACCAACATTGGCTTTTTGAAAATATTTTTTAAATGGCAGTCAATTAAACTAATCAAAAAATAAGAGAGAAGAAATCAGTTAACAAACTCAGGGATGAAAAGACATCACTAATAACAGCACACAAATTAATGAATTATAAAAGAATATTAACTTTACACTAGCAAATTAAATAACTTAAATAAAATAGAGAAAGTCCTAGAAAGACACAAATTAGTAAAATCAACTCAAGAGAGAAAATCTAAATAGATCTATAAGAAGTAAATAAATTTAATTAACAATTAAAAATATTCTGATAAAGAAAAACCCAAGCCTGGATAGTTTTAATGGTGAATTCTATTCCTCCACAACGTTTTCAGGAAATGGAAAGAAACTTTCCAATCCAATCTACAAAGCCAGTTTTACTCAGTACCAAAATCAGACCAAGACATTACAATAACAGAAAACTACATATCAACATCCCTAAGGAACACAGAAGCAAATATCCTACACAAAATATTAATAATCTTGCCGGGTATGGCGGCTCATGTCTGTAGTTCCAGCACTTTGGGAGGCTGAGGTGAAAGAATTGTCTGAGTCCAGGAGTTCCAGATTAGCCTGGGCAACTTGGCAAGACCTTGTCTTTACAATACATCAGAAAATTAGTTGGGCGTGATGGTGCTCGCCTGTAGTTCAGTTACTTGGAAAGCTGAGGCCACTACACTCCAACCTGAGTGACAGAGTGAGACTTTGACTCCAAAAAAAAAAAAAAAAAAAATATATATATATATATATATATACACACAATCTGAATGTATATATATATATATATATATACACAATCTGAATTCAGCAACACACAAAAAGGATTATACACATGACCAAGTGGGATGCACTGCAGAAACACAGTTTGTTTTTACATTCAAAAATCAATTAATATATAATATATTATGTTAAAAGAATAAATGACAAAATCCACATTATTGTTTTAATAGAAACATAAAATACATTTAATAAAAATATCCAATGCTTATTCATGATGAAAATTCTCAACAAGCTAGCAATAGAAGTAAATTCCTCAAACAAATAAAGGCCTTCTATGAAAAAACTACAGTTAACATACTTAACATGAAAGAGTGAAAACTTTCCCCCTAAGATTGGGAACAAGGTAAGAAAGTCCACTCTCACCACTTCTATTCAATGTTTTATTAGAACTTCTAGTTTGTACAATAAGGAACATAAAATGTAATGACATTCGAATCAGAAAGGAAACAGCAAAACTGTCTTCATTCATGGATGGCGTGATGTAGAAACTAAGCAATCCATTAAAAACTATGAAAATTAGTAAACAAATTTAGCGTTGTCATAGCATATAAGATTAATATATAAAAATCAATTTTATTTTTATATACTGCTAACAAACAATCCAAAAATGACATGAAGGAAATAATTATATTCACAATAGCATCACAAAAATAAAGCACTTTGGAATAAATTTTCCAAAAGGTATGAAAGATCTATACACTGAAAGTTGAAAACACTGCTGAGAGGAAATGAAAAAACCTAAATAAATAGAGAGACATTAAATTTCATGGGTTGGAATATTTGATATTGCCAAGATGACAATCCTACCCAATCTCATGTAATACCTATCAAAATCTGAGCACACTTTTTCAGAAAATTAAAAAAATGATCTTAAAATTTATCAAAATCCTCTTAGGAGAAAACACAGGAGTAAATCTTTGTGATCTTGGGTAAGGAAATGAATTCTTATATACAACACACAAAGCACAAACAGCAAAAGAGAAATAATTACACTGAATTTATCAAAATCAAAATTTTTGTGCTTCAAAGGGCACCAACATGAAAATGAAAAGACAACCCACAAAATGGGAGAAAATATTCTCAAATCATATGTTTGATAAGAACTTGTACCCAGAATATAATTTTGAAAGCAAACTCAATAATAAGACAAATGATTCCATTTGAAAAATTAGCAAAACAGATAATTCACTAGAGATATATAAATGACTAATAAACCAATAAGAATATGCTCTACCTTGTCAGTCCTTAGGACAATGCAGGTAAAAATACAATGAAATACCACTACGCAACCACTAGAATAGTCAAAACAAAAAAAAGGCAATGTCAAAGGTTGGCAAAGATGTGAGGAAACTGAAACCCCCTTACATTTCTGGTGGGAAAGTAAAATGATACAGCCACTTTAGAAAATAGTTTGGCAGTGCCTTAAAAAGTTAAACATAAATATATCATACAACCCAGCAATTTTACTACTAAGTAAAATTACCCAAGAGAAATAAAAACATAGGTACTCACAAAGATTCACATGCTAATGTTTATAGCAGCATTATTCACAGTAGTCCCAAATTGGAAACCATCCAAATGTCCATTCACTGGTGAATATGTACACATACCATGGGAACACCACTGATAACATGTTACAACATACAGGAACCTCAAAAACATGCTAGATGAAAGAAGCCAGACACAAAAGATTCCATATTATATGATTCCATTAATATGAAATGTTCAGAAAATAAATTTGGCGGGGAGGTGACGAAAGTTTTCAAAACTGGATTGTAGTGATGGTTGCTGTGTTAGTTTTCTACTGCTGCATAACAAGCTTCAACAAATTTAGAGACTTAAAGCAACACCCTTTTATTATCTCCTAGTTTCTTTCATGTCAGAAGCCCAGGCACAGCCAAGATGGATCTCACCAGGTTGCAATCAAGGTCTCGTCCAGTCTGCCTTTTCTTCTAGTGCTCACAATCCTCTTCTAGACTTTAGGCTGGTGGCAGAATTCTAAGAAGGACTGAGGCCACCATTCTCCATAAGCAATTCACAACATGGTTTTTAGATTCTTCAAAACCAGTAGAAGAGTGTCTCTCTCATAACAGTCCCTTTTTAAGGGTTTACACGGGATTAAGTCAGGCCCAGTGTGGACAATCTCCCTTTCCATTAGCTCATAATCAACTGACTTGGGACCTTAATTAAAAATGCAAAATCCCTTCACCTTTGCCATATAATGTAACCTAATTATGAAAGTGAGACCTCAGCATAGTCACAGGTCCCACCCACACTCAAGGGGACAGTATTACACTGGGCATGCACATCCGGGGTGAGATTTTCAGGGGCCATCTTAGAATTCTGCTTGCCACCATTGCTCAACTTATAAATTTATTAAAACTCACTAATTGTATACAGACGATCCCTGACTTACAATTGTTCAACTTACAAATTTTCGACTTTACGATGGGTTTTTTAGAATGTAATCTTATCATGAATTGAGGATCATCTGGATTTATAATGGTTCAGTTTATCGTTTTTTGATTTGCAATGGCTTTACTGGGACATAACCCCATCAGAAAATGAGGTGCATCTGTATTGGTATGGATGATTTTATGACATATAAGTTATATCTCAATAAAGCTATAGAAATAGATACCATGAAAAACAAAGTGTTGTTCATAGTACCATAATTTCATTTTTCTATTTGGGGTACATTTTTTTCATTAAATGAACTAAGGACTATCTTTTCTAGGAAATGTTTTTTTCAACAGAAAAAAATTTTCTGCCTTCATCAACCATATTCTTTATAATTTGTTTCACCCATTAATTTACAGTAACGACTTCACAGAAGCAGCACAGCAGTCAATTTTTCCACTCAGGTTTTATTCCTCTGCCAACTTCTAAGAAATGAATGGAGGCTTACTTAGATTCAAAGACTTCAGCTTTCCAAAGAGAGTACAGTTACCTCTAGACAAGAGTTTTACTCTCTGATTTCTCCACCAGGGAGTGGTTCCATTTTGAGCCTCCCTCCAACAAAGTATGAACAGCAATGTTTAGTCACAAGTAGCCCCCCTTTGGCCAGCTGCATACTTCCTAAAATTTCATTCACCCTTCACAGTTAAGGTCAAGAACTGTGAGTTCTGAAGCTTTTTATGGTGTCCCGGGAACATTTTTGAAGTTTGACTGCTCATTGTATGTTGTGTGTTCTGAAAGACTGTCTAAAACTAAATATTTCCTGACTTGGGCCTACTCTGAGAACCTTCAACCTTTAAAGAGTTTGCTGTATAAAAAACACAGCAAGTCTCTGTAATTCTACTTCAGGAGTTATCTAGACACCACGAAGCACTACGAATTCCCTAAGGAGATGCCCAATAATGTCCACTGGATGGTTATCTTGTAGGTGTGTTGTTCTCAACCTGAAATTTAACTGTTACCATGGAAATGAAGCACAAAGGATCTGCCCATCCTGTAAAAGAAAAACTGTTTAGAATTCTCATTCAAGGGTTTTATATTAAGCATGGAAGAAACTCTTCTGAACAAGTTATTTTTATAAAAATTAAAAATTTCCTTGGGAATATGCAAAAGTTATCTTACTATATAACTCTTGGATGACCAACACATTTTAAAAAGTAATAACTTAGCATATATTTTTTAAAAACTAGGGTCATTTGCTTTTGTAATCCTATTGACAAAAGTGCCCACAATATCAGATCATTTGGAGAATTTTATCTAGAAATGTATTTCAATTAGTCAAGGATGCAGCAACATCACCTGAATGCACTATAGACTATCTACACTTACCTAAATAGTATCTTCAGGACTCGAGCTGCCACAGTTCCCTAGGCAACATTTCCCTTAGAAGTTTGGGTCATAATCTATAACTCACAACATGCAGAAGTTGAAGTTCTGTTCTCTTGTTATTTATCATGGCAGGATGACATAGTAGCTCATAGGGATTAAGACTGAGAGATGAGTCAAATTCCTTGGTTAGAATCCTAGCTCTGCAAACTTTGCAGCTATGCTATTTAACCTATTTATTTTAGGGAGTTACTTAACTCCCTAAGACTCAGCTTCCTCGTCTATAAAATAGGTAAAACCATAAAGCCCAGGTCAGCAAACTATGACCATGGCCAAATCTGGCCTGCCATCAATTTTGTAGAGAGGTTTACATGGCCACGCTCATTCATTTATGTATTGTCTATGACTGTTTTTGCAGTAATTGAATGGTCTGCAAGGTCTAAAATATTTATACTATCTGGACTTTATAGAAACAATTGGCCGGCTTCTGACATAGAGGGTTTGGTGAAAATTAAATGAGATATTTCGTCTAAGATGCTCCATATAGTTAAGCAACCAATAAATGTCAAGGATTGTTGTTATTTATTAATAAGTTATAGGTTGGACACAGTGACTATGCCTGTCATCCCAACACTTTGGGAGGACAAGGTGGAAGAATTGCTTGAGGCCAGGATTTCGAAACCAGGGTGGACAGCCTAGTGAGACCCAGTCTCTACAAGAAATTAAAAAAATAGCTGGGTGTGGTGGCACATGCCTGTAGTCTCAGCTATTTGGGAGGCTGAAGAGGGAAGATCACTTGAGCCCAGGAGTTCAAGGCAGTAGTGAGCTGTCATCATGCCTCTGCACTCCAACCTGGTTGAGAGTGAGACCCCAAGTCAATAACAATACGCTGTAAAGATCATTGTGTCCTCATTTCCTAAAATTCAGAAACATATCTTTCTGTGTAATGCCTCAGGAGCAGCTGTCCATGAAGTAACACCTCGAGATCAGGAGGTTCAGCCTCCTTTTTTGTTTTTTGATGTATTAGTCATGGAGGTGCTGAGGTGGTGTGATCACAGGATATGATGTGCAGCTGTCAGGGCAGGGCAGGGAGCCCGGTGGGCCACAGACAGCAGCTGCCACGAGTCATCCATTCCAAGTAATTGATACTCTGCCACTCCTTGATGGAGGCACTGTTGGTCACAGGTGTATGACACATGCATATTCATGACTGGCTCCACTCCTCACTGTGCAGAGATCAGAGAGACAGTGGGAAGGGCTGGAATTAAGCTTGGATGGTGAGCAGATCAGGTGCAGGTAGCCCCAACAGAGTTTATTTTCATTGTCCTAGGCAGTAACTGGTTTTCTATGATGTATTCCATTGTCCAGAACAGGAAAGGAGGAGAATGTTCTAGTACATACAAGTTTTAAATATGGGTTTAATGTATCAAAACCTAGACTAACAATTCAAAGTAATATCACAAGGTAAATATCTTCAGTAAAGTCTAAAGGTGGCAATTAATCATAAAACTGGCATTGCTGGTCCCTTGTTAGTACATTTGCAAACAGACTTTGGTCAATCACCAAATGCTACAATGGTGCCAATAAATCTTTCAAACTATCCTTACAAGGTTGTTTTTCAAGGCAAATATTTAAAAGATCTAAAGGGTTTGCACGGAGGCAAGTGATATTCAGATACAAACACAGACTGTACTCTGCTCCTGTCTAGGGCCTTGGAAATCTCACTCAATCAATTTGCACCTCATTGCCTTGCATGTTAAAGGGAAGCTGTAAGAACAAGTAAAAGTAAAACAGCCATGATTCAAAATTATTTTCTGCTCTATGTTGGTGGATTCTCACTAGTTGCTCCTACAAGAACCATAAATAAATGAGTCTGTAGCAAGGAAAAAATATTATCACCAAGAGGAAGCCCTGAGTTAGCAAATGTTCTACATATTAAAACAGAATCACTGAATGGCATAAACTCAGAATTGTCAAGTCCTCAGTGTGCATCCCAAGAATCTTCTTATCAAATCATCTCCTTGTTACTATTTAAAACAATTAGGCTCCCCTCCCTTTTGGGGGGGATATGGCAGTTCATTAAACACCAAACACACAACATTAAAGTTCAAGATCATTTTCATGGAGGAGCTTCCCATCCAAGAAAGACAAGGCTGTCGCCAGTAGAAATGAAGAACAGACATTCACACCAAGTAGGCAGACATCACAAAGGACGAGCTGAAATTATTTTAGAATCCACAGAATAGTCAAACTAATATTCAAGTTGAATCAAAGCTCTTGGCAATCCTACTCCTTCACATAGACAGTGGTCCTGCCAGATTATAGCTGGCTGCAAAATTCTCCAACAATGCCATTCTTCACCTTGTCCCACTGAAGCAGCATCCAGACTGAAGTTGTCTGAGAGTTCATCCAAGGCTCTGCTTCCCTCAGCATAAGTACATACCAGCAACCATACCATTTTTCATGTTGAAAGAAACCTGATTAGCAAGAAACAGCAAGGACACCTGCAGATACTTCAACAAAATCGTCCCCTTAAGTTCCCAGGTGATGACAATTTACTTTTGATGGCGGCAGCCAAGTTGGAGTTGACTTGATTATAACCAGAAAGAGTAATCAACTAATCAAACTACAATTTCATACATCTGTCCAGGTAAAAACAATTGATACTGTCTCCACCACTCCCGGCATCTCTGTGCCTTCATTCAAGGAATAACTTTCTACATAATTAATATATATACTCCTTTGGTACACAAAGTATAGACATAGATCAAACACATGTACATATGCAGTTGGCTCACTGTATCCTTAGTTTCTACATCTTCAGATTCAATCAATCACAAATAGAAAATATTTTGAAATAAACAAAAGAAATGCAACAGTAAAAATAATACACTTTTTTTTTTTTGAGTTGGAGTCTCACTCTGTCGCCCAGGTTGGAGTGCAGTGCAGTGGCACGCTCACAGTCACTACAGCCTCAACCTGCTAGGCTCCCACCTCAGACTTCCAAGAAGCTGAAACTATAGGAGTGTGCCACCACACTCGGGTAATTTTTAAATTTATTGTAGAGAGGATGTGTTGCCAAGTTGCCCAGGCTAGTCTCAAACCCCTGAGCTCAGGCAATCCTCTCGCCTCTGCCTCCCAAAGTGCTGGGATTACAGGTGTGAGCCATTGCGCCTGGCAATAATACACATTTTAAAACTATAGTATAACAACTATTTACACAGTGTTTACATTGCAATAGGTATTATGAATAATCTAAAGATGATTTAAAGTATACAAGAAGATGTGCACAAGTTATAATGAAAATACTATACCAATCCCCTCTGACACTGAGAGATGACTGTATAGATATAGACATAGATATAAATATAATATAGACAGGTATAGATGACATAGATAAAGATATAAAAAGACATGTGGGGAAGCTGTATTTTCACTATTCCTTTTTTTGCAAGGGATAGGTTTAGAAATAGGTGAATTATTATTGTATCTAGTATTAGTTTGCGAGGAGTGCTATAACAAAGTACCACAAATTGGGTGACACACACAAAAGAAATGTATTGTTTCACAGATCTGGAGATGGGAAGTCCAAAATCAACATGCGGGCAGCATGAGTTCCTTCTGAGGGCTATGAGTCATGAGTTCCTTCTGAGGGCTATGAGACAGAATCTGTTCCTTGCCTATCTCCTCACTTCTGGTGGCTTGCTGGCTATCTTTGGCATTCCTGGCATGGTAGATCTCTGTCTTCATCTTCACAGGCCTTCTCTCATTCTGCCTGTCTCTAAATTTCCTCTTTTATAACAACATTAGTCATATTGGAATAGGGCCCACCCTAATCGCCACATTTTAACTGTAAGAACCGCATCTCCAAATAAGGTCGCATTCTCAGGTACTGGACTGGGACTTCAATGTATAAGTTTTAAAGAGCACAATTCAAACCACAACACATTCCCACTTGTAATGCTCTGTGTCTACACCCAGATCAATGATGAGGACGAATTTTTAAGTACATATCTCTTCTCTGAGTGGCAGAGGCACAAAATAAGTGTAAAGTAACGCAATGATATATAAACCTGTTCACAAGCCTCATTGCATTTATCTCTTTTAATTTCAAACTTCTAGGTGAATGTAGCTTGTAAGCTGGATGGATTTAATATGCTAAAATGATTTCACACTTTATTGGCTTATGAGGTTGCCATCTAGTCAGGGTTGACACAAAAAATTATTGACTGCTCTCTTGAAAAATATGATTGGGATTATGGCTTGAAATAAAAAACCGTTGGACTTCAAGAGACTGTTACTGACATTGAGTGCAACTGGAATAAAAGTATTTACTGAATTGATACCCTATTTCATTATACTAACTCAATATGACTTTCACATATATATTATCATTTGTCAGAGGTTAAGCTTATAGTTTGTGTTTTGAAAACAGTCTCTTCTTGCAGCATCAATAAAGGTGTCAGTCTGTCAGGCTGCAGTATGAGACTACCTCATTCATTCAAAATCAAGCGGACTGATATTGCTACGAGTATATGATATGTACATATCCCTAAAGCAAATTCTGTTGGAATGCTATGTTGAAAAAAGTGGCAAGTGCATTCTACCTAATAATATCACAGATATATGTGACATCTTTCACTTGGCACTTTCATTTTTATCATGTTATAGCTACATATCCTTGTGAGGTAGGCTTATTTGACGAGAAAGGTTTTGTGTTTTGTCTCTATTTTCCTAACTAAAGGAATAGAAGAAGGACTTAAGCAAATTTTCCAAAGCTATGCAATACACTGAGGTTTCTTAATCTAGGTAGGGTAGCCCAGTACTTCTCAAAGTTAACTAATCAAAGATTTCACATAACTTTTTTACTCTAGCTGCCTCTCTAACATGGCACCACTGCCTTAAACACAACCCCTATAACCCACTAACTAGTTGGGAGAGGGTATGCTGTAACTCAACTCACATCTTGGAAAATAAAGAAAATAGCAGATAAGAGTACTTAATGACCAGCCCAAAAAGGAGAAAGTTCCATTTGTTAAAGCCGCAGCAAGAGCACTTCTGATCTGTTTTATATGCCAGCCTTTCCACTTTTTCATTTCAGTTCTGTGTGCCTCACTTTTGATTTCTTCAGATTCAGAGGGTGGAAAGCAATCGAACAACGTGCTTAACTCAATCAGTGTGCAGCCACCCAGAGACCTCTGGAGGGAAATGACAAGCACCAGCTTCAGACAGTGAAGGGAAAGGAAAGCCATGTGCAAATCCGGAATCATCTGTCGTGAGCAAAGGTAGAAAATTATAGAGGAACGCTTTGGGGTCACAAAGATGACATTTAGGGCTCCACAGCAGCAATTTTTAAAATGGTACCTTTCTGGATTGAGTGATGTCACCTGCCTGCTCAAGTGCCTAATTTAGAACCAGCAAGCAAATTACAATCTACAGAGACCTGGCATGAAATTATGACTGTTTGATTTCTCATGGTCTAGACTTCGTCTGTCTTCAAATCATGGCTGAGAACAAAACCCTCCAATTTTATCCAACAAAGATCCACCTGACATTCTGACATTTCACAATATTCATATATTCAGTCATTTAATTCTTGCATTCACTCATTTATCAGATATGGGGCTCTCATATACATATCACCATGCATAATGAGAAAAGCATCATGGAACAGAGCAAGGACTGGGTTCCTACATTCAGACATCTGGGGAAAGCTGACTGAATTCTCTTCTGAGCAAGGTCCAAAATCTCTGGATGACTATTATAGTTATCTGTTTTCTTTTAGCAAGTGTGACTTGGCCCTTCAATGTTATCTAGAGAAAATATCAAAGATGTTCATACAATTGAGGTATTCTTCTCTACATTTACCACCTGTTCACCTCTTTACTGATTTTTATTTAGCTTTATTTGCTTAGGTTTCACTTGGTATCCATTATGCTAGGCTCTTTTAGTGACTGAGTAATCTGTCTACTTAGATATTCCTGAAAAGTTGTCCTGAATTGAATTTGAATGCGTTATAGGAGCTCACTCATCATGTAAACCTCATGCAAAGCGAAGAATCCTGTTTGAAGTGAATAGTCACCCCAAATGAGTTCACCAGTTTTACATTTTTACATATCTAACTTTCTCAAGCTGGGGCCACCTATATATAAAAGGACAAAATAGCTGAAAAATAAAAGTTGATCTGGCTAAGAATTTAATAGCATTACACTGAAACAACTTCAGTTTGGCTTCTTAGTAAATTCCTCTCAATATATTTCTTTTAAATGTAGCTGTATTAATCACATTTCATTTTTGCAGGGTGATTTATTAGTTATTTTTATTTTATGACATCAAGTTGCTTCAATGACCTATAAAGTACCATAATAAAATATCTCTAAATTAGTTGGTATTGAGTACTATTTTTTTGTTTGTTTGTTTTGAGTTGAAGTCTCACTCTTTGTCACCCAGGCTGGAATGCAGTGGCATGCTCACAGCCACTGCAGCCTCAACCTGCTGGGCTTAGGCATTCCTCCCACCTCAGCCTTCCAAGTAGCTGAAACTGTAGACACACACCACCATGCCCAGGTAGTTTTTGTGATTTATTGTAGAGACAAGGTCTTACCAAATTGCCCCGGCTGGTCTTGAACCCCCAGGCTCAGACAGTCCTCTCACCTCAGCCTCCCAAAGTGCTGGGATTACAGGTTAAGCCACTGCGCCCAGCCAGCATTGAGTACTATTAAATGAAGACTGCTCTCCATGATCCAGGCAATCACCACAAACATTGCTATTCTCTCTTTCTTTC
This sequence comes from Carlito syrichta, assembly GCF_000164805.1. Classification (NCBI taxonomy): domain Eukaryota; kingdom Metazoa; phylum Chordata; class Mammalia; order Primates; family Tarsiidae; genus Carlito; species Carlito syrichta. Next base: position 876,462 of record NW_007258435.1, on the reverse strand, counting down.
AGAGTTCAAGTTATTGCCGTTACAATGATTGGTTCTTCACTCTCTCCCCATTATTTAAAATTTCTCACTCCTTCTGCAGCAGGACACTTCTCTGGTATGTTACAATTCTCATTCTCCACCTAAACTTTCTCTCTACCTGAATCCTTTACACTTCCTTGTCTCTACCCTTTCATTCCCAGTTCCAGCAAGTGAATCTGATCACGATCTACCCTTTCATTCCCAGTTCCAGCAAGTGAATCTGATCAAGAACTCACTCACTTTCTGCTAATTAATGAATCCCTTCAAAACTCTAGGACAGCAAAAAACCCTTGGTATATATTTACCTTCCACTATAATTTTGCACCACAGTAACTTTTACTAGAAACATATATAGCCATGGAGTTTTAAAAACCCCATTACCTCTATTAAAATGCAGTTTATTTTAAATTTTGTGAGACATAGGTCTATATTGTGACTTATGTAAAATACATGTCACATAAATTGATATCAATTCTGAAGTAAATTAGCTGTTTATATTACAGTATTATCTCTGAATTTCCATTTTACTCTTTTGTTCTTACTATGGCCATGTCAATGTTATTTCCCCAAAAGTAGAAATATTCATTTGAATGTAATAAATAAACATAAAAATGGCTTTTACCCAGCATGCTACTAACAACAGAGCAAAAGACTATGTTACCCATCATTTAATTGGTTAAAGATGCCAAAGCAAAATTTGATAATTTTTCAGTTTTCAAATGTTACAATTTTTCAGCTTCCAACTGTAGTTTTATGGAACACCAGAAAGAGTTTCAAATTACCCCAAATCGTTTTTTGTTTCACTTACCTTCTAGTAACTTCTACCTCCCAGTAGCTGGTTTATTATTCTAGTGACACACACAACTAACTTCTCCTACTGAAATGCTTTAAATTAGATGCTGCCCACCAAAATGAATGAAAAACTATGTGCTGTATTTAAAAACTTCAAGAGCAAATATAAGAGTGATGGACTCTCAATGGAAGCAGAAAGCCAAAATCCTTCTGCATAAATATACTCATATAGGAAAAAAAAACTAGTTAGTCAATATTTAGGATAGATTTATCTTGTCATATATCAAAACAATCTGTGGACAATACCACAATACTGTAATGCAATTTTACAAGGGAAGCTGGTTGGGCATTTCTGTATTTATTCAACTAGATAATAGAGGAAAAAGCCGCAGAACAGTCAGAAGAATATTTGCAATGCAATTAGGGAGGACAAGTGCATCTGAGTGTGTGCCAGACACAGGGGCCTCCCCTTAATTCACACAGTCCAACGTCTTAATGTGGTGTACAGCAGCAAACTGCACTTCCTACAGTTTTAAAACTTTTGTCAGTTAACTAGATGTTTACCGAGTGCCTCGCTTGGGCACTCAACATTTTGGGGATGCCATCCAGTTCTATGTACGTTGTTCCAACACCATCTGTCACTTAAGCTTCCACAGATTCAAAAATTTCAATTCAAACTAATCTACTCGGCACTCAAACTGAAGCTATAATTCAAATTTCGACATGAAGCTTGAATTCCTTTTCAGTGTTCTTCAACTTTGACCCAGCTCCCCCCCACCCTTTGCTGAAAAGGGCCAAGACAACAGCCCAGCAAGTGGGGCAGGCAAAACAGGCTTCCTTTGTTCACTTCTGTCCTTTCAGCTCTCTATTGAGGTAAGGGACTGAAAAGGCGCACCAGGCTTTGGAAGGCAGCAGCAGACTCCCTCGCAAGCCATCCTTCCTCAAAGAACCAAAAAACTCCAGGACCAAACTTTTTCAACAGGCCATTCTTACCTTCAGGCTTAATTAAAGGAAAATTAGTACTTTCCTTTTCCCTTACCCTTTCCCTCAAGAGAGAATCTACTAAGGGTGGTCAACATGAGTTTGCAATGTTCGCCAAAAATGCACACTGTAAATCATGCCACTGAAATGCCAAGGGCAACTAAAAGTGGCATGAGATTAGCTTTCAAGTTGAAATTTGGAGAAAAGATCACTACATGCTGAATACATATACTGAATTTTTTGAATGCTCTCAGCCCACTTGAGAAAGATAAATCAAATTCATTGCATATTACCCAGTGGAAGACCTCCTACAGGATTCCCTCAGATTGCCCTGGGAATAGATTTTTCTGGTTACAGTGAGGTTTGAGCCAATACACTATGCACATCACGAAATTTAATTATATGTATATGTGCGCATATAAGTATATTTAAAATGTTGCTTCCAACTCTTTCTACCATCATTTAATAATAGCAATTTTTAAAACAATCATTTCCTCTGACAGTAACTATCATTTTCATATCCATGTGAACTAAACAACACTTTATTTAGTACAGGACAATTCAGAAGAGAATCAGGGAATATCGTACATCACATAAGTAAGATTTGTCGTTCCTGCGTTTAAATGGAAGCACCATTTAATGTGCAATGAAGGAGCATTCCTAGCTGTATATGTGTTTCCTTTCCTTTCCCACTGGCAAGGAAACACATATACAGCTAGGAATGCTCCTTCATTTTTATATTCACCTGCTTTTTAGTCACTTGAGGAAAACCCTCCAACAGACTGTTAAAAATTACCTTTTTCTAATTTGAAATTCCAATCTTGTAGGCCAGTAAAATAGGTCAATTAAGTTGACACCACATCTTTTTTATTAGCTCAGCTAAGCAATTATAATTGGGTGGTGAGGGTTTATGCTGTCATCTTTGAAGATTCAATGGTGGGGAGAAACAGCCAATGTGAAACTGTTATTTACAACTCCAACACAACCCTAAGCATTCAGCAGAGGGATTTTCCTACTTATTTTCAGATATGAGCCAAATTTGCTCTTGGTCTGGATTAAAATAATAATGCCATTTTTTGGGAAATAAAACAAAAGCATCCTAGTTTAACCTACCCTCATATCATTTAGCACAAGTGCATTCCAGACATAGGTACTCTAAGTCATCATTTTAGGAAAAGAATTAGAATGTGTGTCACCAATGCTGGCTTACCCTGGACTATAACACACACGTTTCACAACATCTCTCTCGTGCTTTGCAGAAAGTATGTGATTATTTAACACTTGCTGGAACCCATACACCTTATTAAAAAATGTTAAACCAATAAGTTAGAAAATACTGTGAATTACTTGATTAGAATACATAGATATCAATTTACAGCTTTAAAAGGTAACAAAAACAGCATTCCACACCCACTAGGATGGCCATCATCAAGAAAACAAAATAACAAGTCTTGGTGGAGATATACAGAAATTGGAACCCTGTTGGTGGAAATGTAAAATGGTGCAGCTGATCTGAAAAACAGCATGATGACTTCCCCCAAAATTAAAATAGACCTATCATATGGTCCAACAGTCTAATTTCTGGGTATATATCCAAAAGAATTGAAAGCAGTGACTCAAACAGATATTTGTATATCCATGTCCATAGCAGCATTATTTATGATAGCCAAAAGGTGAAGTAACCCAAGTGTAAATTATGAATAAACAAAATGTGACACATACATACACGCACACACATACAAACACACACACACACACACACACACACTGAACTATTAGTATTATTCAGCTTTCAAAAGCAATGACATTCTGACACATGGATGAATTTTGAAAACATTACGATAAGTGAAATAAACCAGTCCCAAAAATTAGACACTGTACAATTCCACTCATATGAGGTACTTAGAGCAATAAAATTTATAGAAACTGACAATAGAATGATGGTTGTCAAGGGCTGGGAGCTGAAGAGATGGGAATTATTGTTTAATGGATACAGAATTTCAGTTTGGGAAGACAAAAACATTCCTGGAGATGGATAGTGGCAATGGTTGCACGTAATGTGAGTGTACTTAATTCAACTGAAGCATACGCCTTAAAATGGTATATCTTATGTTCTATATATTTTACTGCAATAAAAAGCAACTTAGCAAAAATACCACATTTTAAATAAATGTATTGCATTTGCTGCGCCATTTAAAGACTACCTGACAATGAAGGATTTACAGTTGCTAAAGCTGGAGACAGAGCCTTTTTCGTATTTGCTCCTTATGTAGCCCTCTCCTTCACATTTTGAGGGGGAGGTTAAGCATTTATCAGTTCGTTTGGGTACATTTTCTTATTCTTAGAGACCAACATCTCATTTCCCCCTAGTAACAGCCATTACTAGGGTCTAGGGGCGTTTGGGGAAATGAGATGTTGGTCAAAGGGTACAAAGTTTCAGTTAGACAGGATGGGTAAATTCTGAAGATCTACTGTGAAGCATGGTGACTATAGTTAATAATAGTGTATTGTATTCCTGAAATTTGCTAAGATAATAGATCTTAAATGTTCTTGCCATACACACAAAAGTATGTAACTGTGTAAGGCGATAGATGTGTTTACTGATTTGACAAGGGTAATCATTTCACAATGTGTATATATACCAAAATAGTATGTTGTACATGTGAAATATGTACAAAATTTTTCTTTGAGAAATCATACTCTGTTGCCCAGGCTGGAGTGCCGTGGCATGATTATGGCTACCGCAGCCTCGATCTACTAGGCTCAGGTAATCTTTCTGCCACAGTTTTCCAAGTAGCTGGAACTAAAGGCACAGGCTATAACATCAACTATTTTCAAAAAATCTATTTATTGTGGAGATGAGGTCTCGCCAAGTTGCCCAGGATAGTCTTGAATCCCTGGGCTCAGGCAATCCTCTTGCCTCCTCCTCCCAAAGTGCTGGGATTTCAGGCATGAGCCACTGCACCCAGCTGAAATATATACAATTTTTATTTGTCAATTATACCTCAGCAAAGCCAGGGGAAAGAAATAACATAAGGCTTTGATGCCAATAGAGAATTTTTTCAATCAGAAGGGCTTTTCATTTGCCCAGGCAGATGAATGGTTAAACAAAATAAGCTACTGGCTTCTTGCTCCCAGCATCCAGGTCTCTTCTCTGTCCTCACCTGTCAGGAAGGTTCGGGGTTCCTTCAGGTGGGAAGCATAAAATTTAAAGAGAAAAGAACATCGACATGTTTCTTTGTAATTTTCCATCACTTTCAAATCACGTTCTCTTCACCAATCATCTCCACAGTTGAAGAACGACCTAAAGCAATCCTTGGATCCAAACGTACAAAGCTTTCTAGGGAAGGACACATTAGAAGCTCTGTGTTCCAGTTACATTTGCCACGGGCTGTTATGTTTCTCAAATGGAAACTGTTCTTTGAAAATTGGGATGAGACTCCAAAGACTGCTGATCCAGGGTGAGACTATCAGGAATCAGCCTGAGTGTCTCAGCCGTTACCCTGGCGTGAGTAATGGCCAGTAGGGGCCACAAGGGGGCTTTCTCCATGTGCCTTACACTGTCTTGATCTGAGTGCTAGTTACATCTTGTGTTCGGTTTGTACAAGTTCACCAAGCTGTACATTTATGATATGTGAAAAAAAAATCTGTGTGTGAAGTATGTAGCCGTAGATGATAAAACTGGAATTAATTTCCCTGAGGGCAGAAACTCCGTGTTGCTCACCACTGCATCCCCAATGCCTAGAACAGCAGGCCAGACATTTAGTACATATGAATGAGTGAATGAATGAATGAATGAATGAATGAGTCTCTTTACCAGAAATGCTTCCTGTGGAGTTCCGTTCAATAGCTCTTTAGTACACACATGATATAATATCTTCAGTCTATTTATAGTGTACACCGACATGAAAGCATTATTTAAAATGATTCATGAAATTTTCTACAGCCCCGGTATATGCATTCTTAGGATGCGCTCACTCCTGAATCTCTCACACCTAGCCATGATTGCCATCAATCATTGCCTCATTGGCCTCACAGGAAGTGGCTCTTCCAAAGATGACCTGCTTTCCAGTTACTGTCACTGCAGCCATAACAAAAAATGGTGTGGTGCAAGGGCACTGGCTTTCAGTCCAAAGATCACATCATTGCCCTGCATCACAAGGCTGGGGACTCCTGTTCTGAAACCCAAAGCATTAGATACAATGTTGCTCTTATAGCTCTAAAATCCCTGGATTGTGTGAAATGCTTGGCAACTTTCCTGTGATAAAGTAAAAAGAGGGCTCTAAAAAAGACCATGAGTCAGCAGGATTATGAATGCAACATAAATCCATTTTTCCAATTGATTGGTTAATTGCAATAATCCTAAAAGCTATTCCAGAAATTGATTATTTCATTTTCATTCAATTATTTTCCTCTCTCCAACTTAACATGGAGCATCTTCCTAAATGTACCACACATTTCCATATATTTAGGATGTCGAATGCTTTCCTAGGAGTGGATACCAGGGTCCTATTCACACTCAGCATCCACAATGAGGAGTAACTCTTCTGCAGTCAAAAAAAAAAAAAAAAAATTCTCTTAAAAATCACGATGGGTGGGGCTCGGTGGCTCAGCCTGTAATCCCAGCATTTCGGGAGGTCGAGGCAAGTGGATTGCCTGAGCCCGCGGGTTTGAGACCAGCCCGGGCAACTTGGAGAGACCTTTTCTCTACAATAAACAGAAAATTAGCCGGGTGTGGTAGCACGCGCCTGTAGTTCCGGCTACTTGGAAGGCTGAGGCGGAAGAATCGCCTGAGCCCAGCAGGTCGATGCTGGGGTGGCAGTGAACATGCCACTGCACTTCAGCCTGGGCGACGGAGTGAGACACCAACTCAAAAAAAAAAAAAAAAAATTATGATGTGCCAGGAATATCACTCCGTCATCATCGTAGGGGACTCTGGTTACTAAGAACAGTTCAGTGTCTGTAATGGGTTGGGTTGTAGGTTAACAGTCAGGCACTTAAAAGCTAACAGGAATAAAAGAACATGTAAAGGGCAATACAGGGACATAAAAGACAATTCCACAACACAGTTCCCTGAATTACAATATTGCCTGCTGCCATGAGGTCTGCAGGGGTCAGAATTAAATGAGCGTGTAATGTATGTCCATGGTTTTGAACATTCAGTGGTTTTAGGTTTCCCCTAAACTGATGATAAGCCTCCAACGGGCCACATTTTCAGTCTTGGATGGTAAAACGCGGGTTCGGAAACCTAATCCCACTCTCCAACTTCCTAGCTGTCTGGCCTTGGGAAAGTTACTTGACCTCTCTAAGCTTTCTTCTCCTAATTTTTAAAAATTAAATTATCGTGGGGAATTAAATGAGATGATACACGTAACACGTACAGCGCCTGGCACACCCGACATTCTCAAGCACTCCTGTCTATCATTATCTTTACAGTAGAAAGTACCCGACTGCCTAGCTCCGTTTCAGCATTTCTGGAAGGTCTCATTCACTTACGAACCATTTTTACGATATTGTAATAGCAGGGCGTGGGTAGCATACAGCAGCCCCAGCCATAGCAGTCCAGCCTTCGAGGTTTGCATATTCAGCGGCTACTGCGTTCCTTCCCGGGACCACCTCAGAGGGAGTTCCAGGTGCAGAACCGGTATCTCCTCTCCAGTACATTTGGCTCCATCTCTTCCCGTAAGAGTCTCGGGCGAGGAAGGGCCTACCAGCCAAACCCGCACTCGGGACCGGGAAAGGAACAGAACGCTTCCCTCTCTGGACAGCTCTGCGCAGGGTGTAGCCTCGGGTTGGAGCTTCTGGTGCGAAAAGGGACCGGGGACTAGTTGGGGGCGGGGGGCGGGAAGGCGGGGGGAAAGAGACTCCACCGCTGGGCGCCCTCCGTGGATGCCCGCCGCTGCACAGGGGCCGCCTCGGGCGTGCGGGAGACGGAAGACGCAGCGACCGGCCGGGGGTCCCCAGGGGAGGGAAGCGGCCTGCTACCAGACCCCGAGGTCCAGGGAACGCCACAGCAGCGCCTGGTGCCCTGAGTACAGCGCTCTGGGAGAAATGACGACTCCCAGGCTCGCCTCACCGCAAAACCCCGCCCCCTACCCCCCCGCACTCTGGCAGATGCCGGCCGGTAGTGGCTGGGCCGGCGACCCGCCGGGGACCAGGATGCTGAGGCGCCCACCCGCACGGCGTGGAGGGGGCCGGGGGCAGCGCGCGGCGCAGATGGCGCTGGCTGGGAGATGGATGCTCCAGGGCGGGTAATCACTCCTGGCTCAACACAGCATCCCGGGCGAAGCTGTTGCCAGATCCCACCGCTGGGCGCCTGGGCAGGGACGGGGATCTTTCCAATCAACCCCAAGCCCAGTGCGCCAGCCGGGACAAGTCCCAGCTCTAGGAGGCTGGGCGGGGCGCTGGGACCCCCGGGACCCGCACCTGTAGGGCCAACAAAGCCTCCCGCAAATGCCCCCGTCCCGCTGTCCTCGGCGTCTCCCCCGTCCCTGCGCGATGCCCGAGTCCTCTCCAGGGCAGCGAAAGTGGAGGAGCGAAGTCGGCCTCGCCCCCTGAACTCGGCGATCCGCGCAGGTGTGAGCACATCCGAACAAAGCCCACGCCCAGATGTGCCCCGGGGACCCCCGCGCGCCCGGCCCGCCCTGGCGTTCCTCGCCCGCCGGCACTGTGGCGTAAGACCCCGCGCCCTCCGCGTCCCTGCCCGGGAAGCCGCGGCGCCGGGCCCCCGCAGACTGTGCTGCCCGGCTGCCC
>NW_007258435.1:867499-867898 GCF_000164805.1 Carlito syrichta | reverse complement strand
CGCCGGTCCCCCTCCTCCGCTCGGCCCCCGCGGCAGTCAGTGTCGGGGGCCTGCGGGAGAGAAGGGAGTTGGCGACCTGCTCCGCCCCTGCCGCGGGCGCTGCCAGCGGGGAGAGCGCTCCGCTGAACCGCTCGCCGGGGTCCCGGTGACAACGCAGCCTCCTCCTGCGTCCTCCTCCGCCCCAGCCTCGCCCCCGAGTGGGACCGAGTGTCACCGCCTGACGCGCACAGAGCTACTCACGTTCTCGCGCCGCGCCCACCGCTCAGTTCCGGCGCGACTGCCCGGGACCCTGGAGCGCCGATGACTCCCGTGCTGGACGAGGCTGTCGCCTCTGGCTGCCCCAGCCAGGCGGCTCCTGCGCTGTCCCCCGCGCCGGCGCGTCTGAGGCTCGGACTGCGG
>NW_007258435.1:852208-867111 GCF_000164805.1 Carlito syrichta | reverse complement strand
GTCATCCCGCGAGCGTGGGGTGGCGGGGGCGGAGGGGGGCGAAGGTGGAGGGCGGGCGTGTTCCCGGGACTGGGTGGCTGGGATTTAGCTACAAAAGATGCTCCAGAAACTGGGTAGTTTTTAAATGCCACTCTCACTCTCGTGGGTTTAGGTGTCTGTGAGAGTGTAATTTTTCTTTTTCTTTTCTTTTTTTTTAAAGCATTTGATTTCTTCGAAGCTCACAGTTAGGGTGGTTGAGATTGGGTGGGTAGTTTTGTTGTGGTTGTTTGTCTTTTACAACTATTCTTTACAAACAACCCCCAGAAAGGGAGACTTCAGCAAAAGGCAGGTGCCGCCTATTCCAGTAAGAATTTAGTCTTCTAGTACCAACGAACAGGATCAGTTCAAATTTTCCTATTTTCAGACCTGGGATGATTATGGAGGTTTTTTAAAAACATAAAATGAAAAAGATTTTCTAAACGCGCAGCATTTGAGTAGGCACAGAGCATGCTGTATCATTCAGGCTCCAGAGTCCACTCTCCACTGTACCCTAGATCGCGTCCAAGATGCTTACTTAGCTTGACCCTCAAGCTCCTATGTAAACCACTCCGGTCCACAGACCAAATTACCCACTGCTGGCCGTTTCCCGACCTGACCACCTACGGCAGGCTCTGTCTCTTACTGGGCTAAGCTTCCTTCAGTTGTTTAATTCAAGAAAACATTTTCGCAGCCCCTCAGCCACCCCCCCACCCCCCACCCTCCTAACCTCCTTCATCCCCAGGCAAGATTCAGAAATGGAAAAGAAGGATCATCCTTCAGGGCCCTGGCGACTCCTCTGCTCTGCTATAACTTCAGTTTGAACTTGCCCCTTGAACCCACAGCATCTGCATGCAAGGGAGCATCCTTTTCTTTCTCCTGCTGTTGCCGTCCTCTCCTTCTCCTCCAGACACATAGAACCTCCTTCAGCTCCTGGACCAGTAACGTGACCTCTGGCTACTGGATCATTGCACAGGTTATTTCCTCAGTTCCTTCTGTCACTTTTCTGATCCTGGCCCTCACCCAACCGCCATTCAGCTGGGGACCTCTTACCTCTCAAGTAACTGTCCAATTTTCCTCTGAAATACCCTTCCCCTCACAACCCAGGCTCCACCCTCCATCCCCCCCCCCAAAAAAAATAACGATTCCATGATTAAAAGTCTGGGCTGGTGGGCAGTGCCCAATTTGTCCTCTGGGCACCGAAGCAACCTTGCTTGTGTCCCTCTGTGTTGCCTATTTATAAAAAAAAAAAATTCCAGATCTGGTATGCTCAGTTACAATCTACTTCTAACTTATCACTCCATCCTCCAACAAAGAGAATTTTTGTAACTCTAAGCCTCTGCATGTGAGATCCCTTCTAGCTAGAATATCCCTCCATCTCTTTTTCTTCTGGTAAACTCTTATTTATTCTTCGGTGCCCAACTCAGTTATTGGCCCCTTTGTACCTTCTTACTGAGTACTGAGTCCCTGGGTATTTTATTATAACAGTGCGTGTCATGTTTTGATGATCTGTTTGCATATCTGACTCCACAAAATTTCACTTCTTTGAGGACAATCTGTCTTCTTTATTTTGTGTGACCTTATTTCTTAGCAATGCAAATGAAGCAAATGCACAAGTAACCATAACTCAACTCTCACTGCCTCATTATTTTCACCTGTATAAAGAATTCCCCCCCTATGCCCACCCCAATATAGTGCTTGCTGAGAGTTCTGAGGTGGCCTTGCCTGTCTTTCCCTTGTCCTTCTACCCTGTACTCTGGTACCTCAAGGTTGCCCCTTCACCTCAGCCACTGTAAGCCAGTGATTACTTGTTCACATTCTTTTCCAGTGAATCTTATGGGGCAAACCTGTGAGGTGGGAAAATGACACCCTACTCTTTAGTTCTTGCAGTTTATCCCCTGGTCACTGAAGCAACAATGCTTGTGTCTTTCCATGTTACAATCTCATAAAGACCTTCCTTAAATGACATCTCCTTCAACTTCTTACTGGAATTGTTCTTTCTCTTCAGGTCCCTACCCTCGTCCATAAAACCAGGATGGGGCAGACAACTTTTGGTCCTTCTGAGGTCCAGGTCAGTCCTGATATCTTGGAGATTCCTTAGGATACAGAGGAAATGGGGTTGTTGAAGGAATGAATACAAGAATGGAATCTTGGGCAAGTGACAACTTCTCTAGGAATAGTTTCCCTGTCTCTATAGGTAGAATAATAATTCTTAATACAAAGGTCATTGTGAGGGTCAATGTAAAGCACTGAACAGAATCTAGGATATACTAGGTGCTTGGCAAATTCTAGTTTAAACAGTATTTGTTCAATAAGGTGCTTGCCAAATACAAGAGGGACCCAAAAACCTGGAATTATCTTTTGGAGGGTGGGTCTCTTGTAGTACAGGCTTCCCCCACTAGGTAAGTGATCTAGGAACCCATTGCATCAGTGAAGCATCTAGGGTTGTTGTGAGAGGCTGCATTTGGCTTCAGTGAATTTTTTTTTTTTTTTTGAGATTCTTTCAACACATTTGCCTATTTCATGATGGTGATTTATAAGCATACTTGCCCACACTGTGCTGAGTGTTCAGCAGTTTTTGACCAAAACAGCATAACCCTTGTGCCCCACCCTCCTTAGTCACCTGATCTCATCCTGAGCAATTTTTTTTGGTTGTTATTTCCCCCACATGAAAAAAGTCCTCATAGGGAAACGTTTTGCTGATGTGGAAGAGGTGATACAAGAAATAGCAGAATCACTAAAAGGCATCAAAATCGATGAGTTCAAAAACTGTTTTAAGTGGTGGAAAAAACTCTTGATAGGGGTTTTCATCAAACAGAGAGTACTTTGAAGATGACTGAGGTTTAACCCTTTGCATTTGGATATCCCCTCTGGAAGGATATGGCAAATCTAGCAAACCACTCAGATGAACCCTCTCAGGGGACATAAAGAGATTTCTTATTATTATACGGGACACACTTATGCAAGTGCAAAATTTTTAGAAATATGTTTCCTTGAAGTTTTCTATTCAAATTGCGCCAAAAAGCAAATAAAGAGATGGAATATATGATAGATCAACTGAGAAGTGGTTTTCAGGAATTACAAGTGTGTCCTTCCACATCATCTTTGAACAGCATACTGGACAGTAAGTTACATGTTATTAATATTGGAGGAAGAAAATGAAACATTTCCTGCTCAAACAGAAAAACACCAGGTAGAAGACGTCAAACACATGACTATTGTATGACATGTATCAATGAACCTGCAATCCATGTCAGTGATGGTTTCACATATTACCACATGTTAGGAAAATATAAAATATTGATTTTTTGTTATAAAATAAGCTCTTCAATGTCCAAAATTCCATTATAAGCCAAATATTATTACAATAAAATAATTGGTTCCAATACTATACTATTTAATATGAAGTGATTCATTTTCACTAGTTCGTAAAAAAGTGTGGTTGAGTTACTGGTGAGTGATCTGCCAGATGTCTCTGGGTACTTAATTAAACATGTGAGAATAAATAACTTTATAAATAAATTCTGGATTTTTTGGGGTCCCCACTCATACATGCTTGAATATAAAATATAAAGCCAGAAGAGAAAAAGCTCTGGAGGAAATGGCAACCACAGTGACGCACCAAATTAAAAAAAAAAAAATGTTGATGCCAAATAATAATTGTAGTAATATGAAATGAGAGTATATGGTTTTAATTTCCAGCTTATTACTTCAACTCTATTGCAGCCCTCCATTGCTGGGGATTATCTCCTGAGGGAATGAGTGACAGGAAGAACCAAGCTGCTGCAAGAGGGGCTGAAATGAGGACAGCACAGGAGAAAGGGTTGGAAGAATGATCTCCAGGAGGAGTAGGAGGATGCCCAGGTGTGCAGAAGGAATTTCTAAAGTCTTTTTGATTTGCTTGGTAATGCACGAGGCATTCTGACTCGGCTGCATACTGCTGGTGATAGGCACAACTCAACTCTTTACCCATACTGCTGTCCCTTCCTCATCCCTAAGCCTTATCCTACCCTTTACTTCCTATCCCCAGTTTCACTCCATCTTCAAGCCCAGGCGAAGAATGAGAACAAAGCCTGTAGTCCTTGTCATCTGCTATTAGTAGATGACAAGAATAGAATTTCTCACGTATTGGGTATAGTTGTAAACACCTTACATCGATTAACTCATTTAACCTGATAGCAATCTCATGCAGTATGCACTATTATCAACCCCTTTTAGAAAATGGGGCAAGAGAGGTTAAGTAACTTGCAGAGGTCACACAGCTTTCTGCAGAGATCGTATTCAAGCCTGGAGATGGGATCCAAGCTCCAGAGTCCACAGTCTGAACCAACCACTGTGCCACGACATCTCTCAATGCCGGCACACTCAAAGTTTAATTCTTTGTTTTGATGGATGCATCAGAACGTTGCTGTATTGAAACAGCTACACCAGCAAGTCATGGAGCCCCCCAGTGGCATCTGCAGTGAATACGCTTTAGCCTTTCTCTTTTGTAATCCTGTTTCTCAGAATTTTCCCTCTCCTCTTTTCCTCTTCCACTTTTTCTTGCCTTGCCTTATTTTCCATCCTAATGTTCTTAATCTGCATCCATGCGGCAGGCTCCCCCAGGGAGGCAGTGCCATTGCCCTGTTCTAAAACCTAGCATTAAGTTCACCAAAACATAATATGGACCCACTATGCTAGTAATGAGCTGTGTGTCCATGAGGTTATTTCCCTGCTCAGCCTGTTTTCATGCTGTGAAACAAAGAAGTTGGGCTCAGAGAACATGAAATCTCTTTTTCAGCTGTATCATTTTGTGATTCTGCTGGTAACCAAGAGCATTTCTTCAACTCCTCTGGTAAAACTCAGATCAAAGCTGCTGAATGTTTTGTAGCACTGAAAAGAAAATGTAGTAGCTATAGCAAGGTTGTTTGCTCCAACAATGGCCTATGCCGGTGTCATCATTATCTTAAGATATTATTGTATGGCTGGACAACACACATTAGGTTTCTGGAAAATGTAGTAATTTTAAAAGCCCTTCTATTTGAAATGGTGTTATAATCCATTGTCAAAAAAGCATTGTTGTTGTCATGAGCAGCTTCTAAACTGGTTCTCAGTGATCCCCTCTCCCTGGTATTCGTGCCCATGTGAAATCCCCTTCCCTTGAGACTGGACCTAGTGACTCACTTCTAATGATCAGAATATGGTGAAAGTAATAGATGCCACTTCCAATATTATGTTGCAAAACACTCTGGCTTGTCTTGCTGTCTTACTCTGCTTGCTTGGAGAGAAGCCGGCTGCCTTGTTGTGAGCTACATTCTGGAGAGATCCTCTTGGCCAGGAGCTGAGGGGGGTTTCTGGAACAGCCTGAGGAACCGAGGCCCTCAGTCCAACATCCCGAAAGGATCTGAATCCTGCCACAGTCATAGGAGTGAGCTGGGAAGCAGATTATCCCCAGCCAACCCCCTTGAGATAACTAGGCTGACTCCTTGATTGCAGTCTCATGAGAGACCCTGGGCCAGAGGACTCAGATGAGCTGTGCCCGGTTTCCTGACCCACAGAAACTGGGAGATGATACTTGTTTCTAATGTTAAGCAACTACATTCATCACTGGGACAGTTGTTTAAATGCACTTTAGAACTCCGAATTTGCATAAATAAATCTATTTCCTGGATAGGAAATGGGCAAAACGGTCAAACTGTAGTTGTCATAAGATGAAGATATGGTGCTGGATAAATAATCAATTGTGGGACAGGTGACACACCAGTATGACTTGATCTAAGTTAACCTCAGTAACTCCTAGCTCCACATCCAGAGTCACACTGAACTCCTACCACCAAGGCTGGGTTAACCATCCACTGTGCCCCACCCTGAGCTGGTCCTTTCTCCTTTTGGATGCCAGCCACAGTCTCATTTGGTCCACAGCACCTCTTGAAGCTTCATAATGGGTGATTATTACCCACTGTGGATGACAGGATGTGTGGTTAAGTATTTATAATATATAAATAGTAGGATGCACAACTTCATATATCACCTGACCAGTGAACAATGGAAAGTTCCACAGATGCAACACACCAATTGCTTCTCCACACTTCTCCTTGCCATCTGCCATACAACCAAAGAATTCTGTGTATCAGGCTGGTGCCATTTGGGCCTGTGTCAAACCAAAACCAAAAATTTGAAATCCCTTCCTTGCCTGACGCTTAGCAACTCATCATCCCTACACCTATCTAAAGGATGCAATGCTCAAGTGATTGGAGGGAAATGTGACCTTAGTGGCTGCCATATGTGGATTTCTTCGCTGGGAACTTATGAGTCACTAAGATCTTCTGCTTAACTCAATCCACCCCCATGCTTGGAGATCCAAGTTGGAAAGACAAGGAACATTTTCAGTGATTACAAGCATTCTCCTATAGCCAACTCCTCCATCTGTTCCTACAGTTTCTCTCTATAAGAACGTACAAAGATTCTGCATGTAGATTTAAGACTAGCCAAGGTCAGTGTGCAATCAGCCATTGCAGGTGAGGTCATCAAGGACAGGGACCTGCAACTCCAGAAAATGGAGATGCTGAGAAACCCTCTTGATATTCGCCCTTCATTTCTGGTTTAAGGGGGAGTGGATGACAAGTACAATAAAGATGAATTCACTGTGCAGGAAAGAAAGAGGTGGCTTCAGATACAACACTCTTGGGTCTAAATGAATGGTTAACACAAAAGCTTTCTTATTTTGCTGTATTGTTGCATTTTTAAGAAGAAAAGTGGTCTTAGATTAATACACACTGACATTGTACTTCTGTTTATATCTTCTTTCAAGCCTTGATCTAAATTTTAAGTTTTTTTCAATATATTTCTGAAATTGTGGCAAATACGCATATCATAACATTTTCCTTCTCCACCATTTTTAATTATACAGTTCAATAGTGTTAAGTTCATTCACCTTGTTGTGCAACCATCACCACCAGTCATCTCCAGAACTCTTTTAATCTTGTAGAATGGAAACTCTATACTCATTAAACAACAAACTTCACACCCATCTCCCATCTAGTAACCACCAGTCTACTTTCTGTTCCAAAAAATCTGACTATTCTAAGTACCTCATATAGAGGAATCATGTAGTATTTGTCTTTTTTCGTGACTGGTTTATTTTGCTTAGTATAATGTCCTCAAGTTTTGTCCATGTTGTGGCATGTGTCAAAACTTCCTTCCTTTTAAGGTTGAATAATATTCTATTGTACATGCATATCACATTTTGTTTATCTATTCATCTGTTGATGGACAATTGGGTTGCTTCTACCATTTGGCTACTTTGAATAGTGCTGCTATTAACATGTGTGTGCAAATATCCCTCCAAGATCTTGATTTCAATTTTTAAATATATACCCAGAAGTGAGATTGCTAGATCTTATGGTACCTCTATTTTAAATTCTTTGAGGAAGCACCATATTATTTTCCATAGCAGCTGCACCATTTTACATTTCTTTCAACTATGTACAGACATCCAAGTTCTCCATATATTCGCCAACACTTGTTATTTTTTATTGTTTTTTGATAGTGATCATCCAAATGGGTATAATTTCTTCCAATATTTTTAAATGTCAGAAATCCAAAGGATCCAAGTAAGTCCAGAATTTTAGAAACACTCTGCCCTGGACCCTGTGCTTTAAAAAAACTCTGCTTGGCCAGGCTCTGTGGCTCAGCCTGTCGTCCCAGCACTTTGGGAAGTGAAGGTTAGTGGATTGCCTGAGCCCGTGGGTTTGAGACCAGCCCAGGTAACTTGGCAAGACCTTCTTTCTACAATGAAAAAAAAAATTAGCCAGGTGTGGTAGCATGCACCTGTAGTTCCAGACCTGGAAGGCTGAGGCAGAAGGATCGTCTGAGCCCAGTGGGTTGATGCTGGGGTAGCTATGAGTGTGCCACTGCACTGCAGCCTGGGTGACAGAGTGAGACTCCAACTCAAAAACAACAACAAAACAAAACAAACAAACAAACAAAAACAAAACATCCTGCTCTGGCCCTTCTATAACCCATGCTACCTTCTCCCCCTTCTAGACCACATGCATAGGATCCAAAAATTCTACCAGGACCTACAAAAGCTCCTTCCCCATGTTCCAGATGGTGGACTGTTCTGCTGGGGTCCACAACCGGAAGCCTCACAAGTAGCTCAACCAGGGGTGTGGGGATGTTTACAGATACGTGTACAAAACCTGCGTGTGGGTTGAGGTGTTCACCCAAGGGTGCTTGAAGCCTCTGAAGGGTTGGGACTAAGCTAGGGGTGGGCCACTGGATGACTGTCCCCATGTCACCACATTCCAGCACAGAACTCTGAAGAGTCAAAGAATTCTAGGCTGGGCATGGTGGCTCATATCTGTAATCCCAGCACTTTGGGGGACCAAGGTGGGTGGGTCCCTTGATCCTAGGAGTTCTGAGCCAGCCTGGGCATCAAAGTGAGACCCTGTATCTACAAAATATTTTAAAAAATTATCCAGGTGTGGTGGTGTACTCCTGTAGTCCTAGCTATTCAGGAGGCTGAGGCGGAAGGATCATTGAGTCCAGGAATTCAAGGCTACAGTGAGCTATGAACATGGTATGATGTTCATACCATCAACCTGGATGATGGAGCAAGGCTCTGTCTTAAAAAAAAAAAAAAGATTCTAAATTCAAACCTGGACATCCAGGTCTTTAGGTCTTTATGACAATATACTTGTCAAGGTAAGATAGATCATGTGTTGTAACTTTTAAATATTTAGACATATGGTATGTTAGCTTCCAACTGTTTTCTTTGCCCAAGTCCCCCATTTGTTAGGGCAGGTCTTGAATATTTCTTTTTTTTTTTTTGAGTTGGAGTCTCACTCTGTCACCCAGACTGGAGTGCAGTGACCACTCCTGGCCACCGCAGCCTTGACCTGCTGGGCTCCAGCTATCCTTCCACCTCAGCCTTCCAAGTAGCTGGAACTACAGGCGCGTGCTACCACACCCGGCTAATTTTTTGATTTATTGTAGAGATGAGGTCTCGCCAAGTTGCCCAGGCGGGTCTCGAACCCGCGGGCTCAGGCAATCCACTCACCTCAGCCTCCCAAAGGCGCAGGATTACAGGCTGAGCCACCAAGCCCGGCTTGAATATTTCTTAATGTAATGGATATGCTGATGCACTAAAACATAGTAGAATAAGTATGTTACTTCTGGATTTAAGTATTTTGGTTTAGTAATAGCCCCTACTTAAATGGATCTAATCCTAATTTTTTTGTTGTGGGAGGGAGGGAAGGGAGACAGGATTGATCAGAACAATAACATTTTCTTGAAAATGACTCATGCTGTCTTAATTTTTGGCCAAGAACGCTGAGATTTTTTTTCCCCGTAGTAGCCAAATGTCTCAAAAATTCCACAGTTTTGAAATTAATTTCATTAATAATGCCTTAAACAGTATTGTAACATATATAAAATATTAGGTATTTAATGTCAAAAGCATAAAAGTTCTTTTTTTAACAATATCAACTGGGACATGTGAAAAAATATACTATATATGGCTTATAAAATATCAAAGATTTTGTTACTGAAGATGGTATTTTTTAAATTACAGAGTTTTAAGTCTTAATGTGTAGCTATCTGTTATGCTAACTAGACAATTGAGTATAGTGCTTAACACAGTGCTTGGCATATAAGAGTTTTTGTATTGGGGGTGTTGCTATGGAGAAGGGTTCCAGCATCTGATGAATGGGGACACTGAGGCTCAGGGTGGCTAACCAGCCTGCTCAGGTTCACATGCTGAGAAGTTCCAGCTGTGAGGTGAATCTAGGCGACTTTTCCTTCTAATTCATTCATTCAATATGTTTATTGAGCACCTACCATATGTGAGACACACCTGAGGTGTTGTTGATGCAACAGTGTAAATAAGAGAGGCAAAAGTCCCTGTTTCAGGGACCTTATTAGTTTGGAAAGGAAAGATCAACATTAAACAAATAAATATTTGTCTGATTATCTCATTTCAGTCACAATTAAAAAAAAATCTCAGGGTGCAAGATTTTTAAAACGTGATCCCAAACTTAAGTCTGAGAATGAAGAACACTTCCCTGAAGATTTGAAGCTGAGTTAAGCGAACAAGATAGAAGAGACCACTATGAACAGAAAACATCATTTGTAGAGGCCAGGAGGCAGGAAGGCATTTCTGAAACAAAGAATGGCAGGGGGCTGGAGCCCATGAGCAAATCAAAACAATGCCTGTGATGAGTCTGCAGGGACAGGCGGGGACAGGTGATGCATGACCTTGATGCCGTGATAAGGACTTTGGGACACTGAAGGATTTTAAGCTTCTTGCTTACAGATGGGGGATGGATTTGAAGGAACAAAATTGGATATAGGGAGGTTGGTTAAGTGGCTTATTATAGTCCAGGCCAAAAAAAAAAAAAAAAAAAATTGGTGGTAGAACTCAGGTGGTGGTGATGGGGAGAAAGAGAAGTGAATGGAATAAGGATCTATAACCCAAGAGGTAAAAATTGATAGACCTTGGCTGGGTGCAGTGGCTCAGGCCTGTAATTCCAGTACTTTGAGAGGTTGAGGCAGGAGGATCACATGAACCCAGGGGTTTGACACCAGCCTTGGCAACATAGTGAGACTTTGTATCTCAAAAAAAAAACAAAAAACTTAGTCGGGTGTGGTGGTACATACCTGTAGTGCCAGATACTCTGGAGGTTTGAACCCAGGAGGTCAAGGCTCCAGCTTGGGCAAAAAAGTGAGACCCCAACTTAAATAAATAAATAAAGGATAGACCTTGGTCACAATTAAAGGAAAGTAACAGGTGAAGGGGGATGTTGGGCTCCTGGCATGGGGATTGGTGGGCTGGTGAATAGAGAATGCTGGAAGAATGTTAGGACAGAGGAGTAAGAGAGTAGGGCAGAATGATGAGTTCAGACCTCGACATCTTGAATCTGAAGTGGTATTGAGACTTACAAGGGGAGGAGAAGCGTACACAGGTGGGTTGATGGCTGTAAAGTGCAGTGTAAGTTCTGGGTTAAGATTTGCCAGGCACCTCTGTGATGGCAATTGCAGATGTGGAGAGGGGGAGCTCACCTAGGGAGCAGTAAGAAGTGAGGAGAGATGAGAGCCTGTGAAACTTCTGCTGAAGGAAGAGCCGGAAAAGGAAACTGAAACCTTCAAGCAGTAAAGAGGAGACTCAGGAAAGAGTGGTGTTTTGAAGTTTCAGAAGAGTACATTTCAAGGAAGGAATGTTTGACAGACGCCAATGCTGGGGACCAGCAAAAGAGAACAAAAACCCATCCATTGGATGTAGGATCTGGCAATCCCTGGCAACATTAAAGAAAGGCAATTCAGTGGAGTGATTGGGAAGAGTCTGCTTGGAGCTGTCAAGTGAAGAGGAGACAAAATGGTAGAAACAAGTGCCTTGTGGCAGCTTCTTCACAAAATCTGACTGTGACTGGAGAGTGATGTGGAACCCGGGGAGAGGTTTGTTTTTTAAAATGAGGAGGAGACTGGAGTATACTTAAATGTCAATGAACTAGATCCAGAACATAACAGGGTGGAGAAATTGAAAAGAAATGAGATATGTCCTTAACCAACAGTTTATTAAAAAGTAAATAGTGACCATATTTTCCAGATTAAAATTCAGGACACATATGTTGATAACATTATAGAACAGTAGAAAAGCCAGAATAATAGTGTAAGAATTTTTTTCACAGTTTAAATAAGATGTACCATCATAATTATAATTTATTAATATAATTCAAAAATTATTTCTTTAGCTTGAGGACTTCTTTTTGTATCTATAATATATAAACATTTAAAACGCTTTCCTACTACTCTACTTTGAAAAATGGATTCCGTTTTTATCCAAATCCTACATTAAAGATAAATGTGTTTCTGCCCTTTGATGTTTTTTTATTATTCATTTGGTTGTCTATGACTGTTTTTTTCTTGGCGTCACTTATTATTTTATCAAGAGTTGCTATGACACAGGAAGAGGTAATAAAAATCATATCACTTTATTTCCTGCTTGATTTTACTTGCTGAAATTAGAGGACATTTATATTAAAGGTTTGGTAAGTTGCAGTGTAGCACATTTAAATATCATACTATAGTTTAAAATGATGATTAAGAAGACTGAAAAATATAAAAAATGTTAATCATCTATATTTTAAGTGAAAATAGTCAAACACAAAATGATGCATACACTATCATTGCAACTTTAACGCATACAAGAGAAAGATAATATGCAAATGAATATCATTCTATTAATATGACAGAATTGCAGGTGATATTTGGAATCATTTGTCTTTTTTAATTTGACTCATGTTATCTTTCCAATAAAATATTTTTATTTATAACCTTAGCCGATGTTCTCACTATTTTTCTTTTTCCTTCCCTTCTCTGCTGTCATGCCCTAGGCCAGGCGGTGGTACCTGGCAGGCCCCTGTGCATTACCTAGCCTTGGCACTGGAT
This sequence comes from Carlito syrichta, assembly GCF_000164805.1. NCBI lineage: Eukaryota > Metazoa > Chordata > Mammalia > Primates > Tarsiidae > Carlito > Carlito syrichta. The sequence continues at coordinate 854,670 of NW_007258435.1, read as the reverse complement.
CTTGGATAAGACAGCTAATGTTCTTCCTCCAAATCTTAGGAACAGTGTGCCACATGAGTGTGAGCCCTGGGGTCAGGGGGCCTCTGTATGCTGGTAGTCTTCAAAAGATGGTCCAGACATAGAAAAGACTGTGTGATTTGACCTTGCAATAAGGGAGGCACACACTGGTGAGGCAGACTATATGCTCACTTAAAGACTTTCTGTACTTTGGCCCTTTGGTGATCCTCTTTAGAAGTGCATACATAAGATAATATAATAATAATTATTATTAAAAACAATAAAATAAATAATAATAATTATTATTATTTGAGTCAGTGTCTCACTCAGTTGCCCAGGCTGGAGTACGGTGACACACTAACAGCTAGTGAAGCCACGATCTGATGGGCTCAGGGGATCCTTCTGCCTCAACCTCCCATGTAGTTGGAAATACAGGCTTGCACCACCACGCCTGGCTAATTTTTTGATTTATTGCAAAGACAAAGTCTCACCATGTTGCTTAGGCTAGTCTCCAACCCCTGGGTTCAGATAATCCTCTTGCCTCTGCTTCCCAAAGTGCTGGGATTACAGGCATGAGCCACCAAACAAGCAAGTATATAGTATTTTAAAACAGAAATATCTAAAAGTGACTAGTCATGATGGCTGATGCCTGTAATCCCAACACTCTGTGAAACTGAGACCAGAGGATTGCTTGAGTCCAGGTGTTTGAGACTAGCCTGGGCAACACAGTAAGGCCTCATAGCTACAAAAAGAATAAAATAAAATAAAATAAGTACTCCTTCTGGCAAGATGGCGACGGGGCAACCTGTTCTGTGAAACCCTCTGCAAAGGAGAACTGCAGTGGGTCTCTGGTTCTTGCCCCAGGGGCTGTGGACCCCCAAATCGCAGCCTGCTCTTCATACGGAGCTCGGCTGTTGCCACTGCTGGGGCATCGCAGCGGACTGGACAGCCACTGCAATGCAGACACTGCCACCACCACTGCCAGTAGCACATCGCACCACCCGGGCCGGAGGCGATCCACGACTTCAGTCCTTGAAGCCCCTTCAGGGAAGATCTGCTGGGATCGTTGCCACCTCTCCCACGACCGAGACGTCCTGACCGCCGTGAGTCCCCTGCCTGTGCCCTGAGGCAGGCATCCATTTCCAATCTCTGTGGTTCCTGTCCGGCCCCACCCCCTCTGGGGCGAGCAGCTGAGATAGCACCACCTGCTGGCGATTCAAGGTAACAACACCGAAACGGGAGAAACAAGCTTGAAAAAGACATAGGCCAGAGTGGTGAACAGAGGGTGATCTGAACTGTCCTTCACAGCAGACCAGGGGCAACTGACCCTAACTGCAAACTAATTTACCTGCTTGAAAAGAAAGCTAGAAATCAGAACTGAAAGGACATTGGACTTAAATGAAAAGTCTCAGAATATGCTTCATTGATTCTGTTAGTTTAATGACTTAATTCTATTCCTACTGTATTGTTTCTTTTTTCCCCCTCTTCCTTTTCTTCTCTTTTCTTCTCTCTGTAAACCATATCTTTGTATAGAGGAACAGCACACCAATAAGGTGGTTGGTTAGCTTGTATGTTAGCATCACTATATGTTTTATCTTTTTTGTATGGGAATTGGTTCATTGGTAGCTGTGGTCTATTGTTTTTATCTGTTTCAGTATAGGTCTCTCTCTCCATTTGTTGGCACACATTTGTTTCCCCCCTTACTCCTCTATCTCTCCACCCCACTCTTCAACCCACTGTCTGCTCCATTCTCTTCCCTCTGCTAACCACATTTTATTTCAGGGAGTAAACCCATAGCCCCACTGCATGGACAGATTCCAAGGCAGTGAAAAGTGGGTTCCAGATTATTCACACACCTGTCAGCGAATACCAGGACCTGCAGATAGATTTTGAATCACAGCTCCCCTTTAAGTAAATCTCAAAACTGCAAAACGGACCACCCCCAACCTACAGTGCAACTCCAGAATTGAACAAAGTAAAAGAGCATACATAAAGAATAGGAGATTGAACAAACAGAAGTAAAACCAATCCCTTTACCCCTGAATAACAGAATTAAAGAAGATGGTGATGTGGAGGGAAGGAAAAAGTAGGGAGGGGGAAAACCGCACAACTGAAGAAAAACCAAAAGAAGAATATAGGTCTCATACAGACCTCTGGAAGATCAGACACTGAGAAAACAGATTCTGGAACACAAACAATGAAGAGCCCCCAGAATGGCTGGTCACATGCAACAAATGAAGACATCAAAACATTAATGGAGATAATTTTAAAAATTGAGGAAAGACAAGAGGAAAATAGGAAGGAACTGATGTCAGAAATAGCAGCAGTAAAGAATACTGTGATGGAAATGAATAACAGACTAATAAACATGGAAAGCAGAATTAGCCAAGCAGAAGAAAGAATCTCAGAGCTCGAAGACCAAAACACAGAACTAACCCAAACTGTCAAAAGCATAGAAAAGAAGC
>NW_007258435.1:849745-851128 GCF_000164805.1 Carlito syrichta | reverse complement strand
GGAAACAAACTTTCAGGTGAACGGAATACAAAAGAAAGGAGGAGTAGCGATCTTAATTTCAGAAAAAATACCCTTCAAGCTATTAAAAATCAAAAAAGACACAGAAGGCCACTACAAAATGATAAAAGGCTTAATCCATCAACAAGAAATTTCTATCCTAAACATATATGCACCCAACATAGGTGCGCCAACTTTCATAAAGCAACTTCTAGGAAAACTAAAGAAAGATATTGACTCTAACACCATCATAACTGGGGACTTTAATACCCCACTCACAACCCTAGACAGATCATCAGGACAAAAAATCAGCAAGGAGATCTGGAACCTCAATGTGACTTTGGACCAAATGGACTTAATTGATACCTACAGAATACTCCATCCAAAGACCACAGAATATACATTCTACTCATCACCACATGGAACTATACAGAATACTCCATCCAAAGACCACAGAATATACATTCTACTCATCACTACATGGTGGTATTCTAAGATTGACCACGTAATTGGCCATAAATCAAGTATAAGCAAATTTAAGAGGACCGAAATTCTGCCATGCACCTTCTCGGACCACAGTGGAATAAAAATAAACATTGACACCAACAAAGTCCCCCCAAACCCACAAAGACATGGACACTAAACAGCATGATGCTAAACAACTCCTGGGTCAATGATGAAATCAAAACAGAGATCAAAAGATACCTGGAAACAAATGAAAATGAAAAAACATCTTACCAAAATCTCTGGGACGCCTTCAAAGCTGTAGTAAGAGGGGAATTTATATCTCTACAAACACACATGAAGAAAATGGAAGGAACACAAATTAACAACCTAACAAGCCACCTAAAGAAGCTGGAAAAGAAAGACCACTAAAACCCTAATTTCAGCAGAAGAATCCAGATCACCAAAATGAAAGCCCAAATCCAGGACATAGAAGAAAAAAGATAAGACAAAAAAAATCAATGAAACAAAAAGCTGGTTCTTTGAAAGGATAAACAAGATTGATGGTCCACTAGCTAGAATGACCAAGAAAAAATGAGAAAAAAATCAAATAAGCACAATCAGAAACACAAAAGATGAAGTCACATCTGACCCTAAAGAAATACAAAAAATCATTAGAGACTACTATGTACACTTGTATGGAAACAAACTTGAAAACTTTAAGGAAATGGAGGACTTTCTGACATCACACAATCTACCTAGATTGGAACAAGAAGACATTGAGACCCTAAATAGACCAATAACAATCAAGGAAATTGACTACGTAATAAGAAAACTTCCTACAAAATAAAGCCCTGGTCCAGATGGCTTTCCAGCAGATTCTACAGACATTTAAGAGAGCTGATACCAATCCTACTGAAGGTATTCCAGGTGATTGAAAAA
>NW_007258435.1:829072-847914 GCF_000164805.1 Carlito syrichta | reverse complement strand
ACTGAGATACCACCTAATTCTAGTCAGAATGGCAATTATCAACAACTCAAAAAATAACAGCTGCTGGAGAGGGTGTGGCGAAAAGGGAACACTTCTACACTGTTGGTGGGAGTGTAAACTAGTGCAATCTCTGTGGAAAGAAGTGTGGCGATTCCTAAAAGCTCTAAATATTAACCTCCCATATGACCCTGCAATCCCCCTACTGGGAAAATACCCTGAAGAACTCAAATCACTCTATAAAAAAGATACCTGCACACGTATGTTTATTGCAGCAGTGCTCACAATAGCAAGAACCTGGAAACAACCATGCTGCCCATCAAAAGAGGACTGGATTAAAAAAATGTGGTACATATACACGATGGAATACTACGTAGCCATAAAAAAGAACAAAATTATGAATTTCGCAGCAACCTGGATGGAACTTGAGTCTATAATACTGAGTGACCTCTCACAGAAACTAAGATCCGAGTATCACATGTTCTTACTCATATAATGGGCCTTGAACATCCAATGTAATACTATAAGAAAATGACTGATGGTACTGGGAAACTATGGGGGGGAGGGGGATGGGATTATCAGTAGCAAATATCTGTCTGGGGAAGGGGAAACACCTCTTATCAACAGGGTGCCTGAATGAAACGTAATTGTACACCCAACCCTTAACTGTACCCCACAAAACCATAATAAAAAATATTGATTTAAAAAAATAATAAAATAAAAAATAAAATAAAATAAAATAAAATAAAAACTAGCTGGGTGTGGTGGCACACTCCTGTAATCCCAGAGACTCCGGAGGCTGAGGCCAAAGGAGCTCCTGAGCACAGGAGGTCAAGGCTGTGGTGAGCTGTGATCCTGCTTAATAAGGGCAATGACTATCATTGATTTAGGATTATGTGTCAACCAAGCATATGTGGATACCAGGGACTCTATCATCTCACTTCATCCTCACAGCCATCCATTTGATTTTCTGATACTGTGATTCGAGTTTTACAAACTAATAAACTTAGCCTCGGTGGGGTATAATAACTTGCTGAAAGGTCATGTATTGGACTTGTTTTGCTTCAAAGCCAATGTTTTTTTCCACCACATTATTAGTAAAGAAATCACTTACATAAAATTATACATACACACATGTCATAAATTATATATTTATATATAACAGGAATTACTCGTTTTATATGCACAACATAAATTATATATATACATATACACACACACACACATATATACAGTATATGCACAACCATGCATATGTGATAGCTCAAGAAGGCAGTTCTAAACCTTCCCAGAAGACACTGTCTTCTGGATGCACAAAGTCTGGTAACACTAACATGGGCTGCAACAAGGGTGAATTCATACAAGTTTTTGACTTTTTCAATGCTATACTTCAGAAATTCCTTGTGGGACATCAAGGCTGGCTTTTCCAAATCCACAGGTTTGGTGTTTTCACCACTCCATCTTTTTAATTATAATTTCTTGAATATGCTTGACATCTATGTAATAACTATTTGCTTAATGTGTGCAGGAAATACCAGAATAAAGAATTCATAGGGTTCAAAAGTAGTTATGGTTTGTGTATGTTGTGTGTGTGTGTGTGGGGGGGTATTGTATAACGTGAGGCAAATTAGGATACTCTATTAAGAAATAACAATAAGCTTAAAAGCACATGATGTATAAAGAACTCTTTGCTTCACTACAGAGGAAAATTAAATTCTCAGATCCAGGACAACATAAATAAATGGAGCAAATTCTCTGGAAACCTTGCCTTCCCTGTCTGCCCAAATCCCTGCCATGGAGCCTCTACACAGCTTGAAGCGTCTCCCTTGTCATTTCTTGTTGGAGTAGTCTTTGGGAAGGAAGTAGACAAAGCAGTCAAGATTTGCAGTGGCCACAACAGTAAGGCCGAGATGTGTTGCTTCCCACCTAACCGGTTTCATTAAAAATGGCATGAACTGCACATTCAGTAACTTCTGCAATCTAAGGGAAATATAATTTGCTGAATGGTTTTAGGAAAAATTAAAATATGAAAAGTCTCCAACTTCTAAGTTCATGGTTACTTGTTTTATTTTACAATCAATTTCAGAAACAAGAGCATTGAAAATTGTTTAACATTAACATGGGATGCACTAATTCATGTATAGCAAGAGCCTTTGTCTCCTAAGTTTATGTTTATTTTCACATAAACAAGAGTGGGCACTATTTATATCCCCAAACTATAATACTAGTATTAATGTTTACCACGCATCACATAGAACAATATAACAGAATGATAAAGGTAATGCAAAAAAAAAAAAAAAAAAAAAAAAAAAGGTCATATCAAATGAGTCCATGATCCTTTCAAAGACTGAGGGGAAAAGAAGTATTGTACAACTTAGGTCCTTGACATTGTACTTGAAGAACAAATATTTTGCTTTCATATACTTAGATTTCAGTAAAAATATTAATTTAATATACTTTCCCTCAATTTCCCAGAAAACTAAAATAACTTACTTATCATGCACCTACTATACTCCAAGCACTTAGACCTACACTATTGCTAGTACTCACAATGCCTGGTCATTTTCAGGTGAGGAAATTGTTTTGGAGAAATTAAGTAACTTGCCAAAGTCCGCACTTTGAAAACATACAGATTTTTCCAAAGATCTTCATCTTAACACAAAACTTGTTACCTCCCATGGGCTCTGACAAGGGACTTTGGAGAAACTAGATACAAAACTGGACAACAATGAAACCTATTTTGTCCCATTTGCGCTATGATTTGAATGTGCCTCTCAAAGTGCCCTGTTGAAAAGTAATTTCCAATGCAACAATATTAGGAGATAGGGTCTAATAAGAAGTGATTAGGTCTTGAGGGCTCTGCTCTCATTAATAGATTAATGTAGTTATCACAAAAGTAGATTTGTTATAAAAGCAAGTTGGGCTTTCTTTCTCTCTTATGCTCTCTCTTGCCTTTCTGCCTTCCACCATGAGATGACAGAGGAAGACCCTCACCAGATGTGGGCCCCTGGACCTTGGATTTCCCAGCCTTCAAACTGCAAGAAATTTCTTTTCTTTATAAATTAACCAATTTGTGATTTTCTGCTACAGCAACACAAAATGAGCCAAGATAATTTGTGCACTTCCAAAGTGTAAAGGATACCACTCACTATATTGTTTTATTTTTATTTTTTGTCACCCAGATCTTTTTTTTTTATTTTTTTTGAGTTGAAGTCTCACTCTGTGCCCAGACTGGAGTGCAGTGGCATGCTCCCGGCCACCGCAGCCTCGACCTGCTGGGCTCCAGCAATCCTTCTGCCTCAGCCTTCCAAGTAGCTGGAACTACAGGCGCGCGGTACCACACCCGGCTAATTTTTGATTTATTGTAGAGATGAGGGCTCACCAAGTTGCCCTGGCAGGTCTCGAACCCGCAGGCTCAGGCAATCCACTCACCTCAGCCTCCCAAAGTGCTGGGATTACAGGCTGAGCCACCAAGCCCGGCCTACCCAGATCTTTAGAAACTCTTTAGAGGACAAATACTTCTCTACAGTGTACTGAAATCTCATAGGTTAATGATACAAATGAGTACTTAACAAATGTCATTTAGACGACGAGGTATTTCCATTTCAGAAAAATAAACGTAAGCCTTACAGAAACATACCTCTTACTTGACATCACTTGGAAGGAATATAAACCACCATCATGATCAAACTCCATTTATTACATCCAATCCCTCCATCCCAACTATTATTTGAAAAGCAGTGGAAAGAGTTCTGGGTGTGGAAGCCAATGACCCAAGTTATCAAATGCAATGGTGAATTCATACAAACCTTTGATATCATATTTCAGAAACTCCTTGTGGGACATCAATGCTGGCTTTGCCAAACCCACAGGATAGTTGTTAGAATAACATGAGGAAGCATATTTGAAGATGCTTTAGAAAGGAAGTAAATGCTCTGTACAACTATAAATGAGTGTTGTATATAGGTATAACTACAGTTATTGTTCACTGAGGGTGCAGGGCTCTCATGCCCATGAACTTCCTAAAAGAAGGTGTATCTTTAAGAATCTAGACAACAAAGTAGCCCAACAAAAAAATTCAAACTGACAAAATGAAGAAGATTTCAAGGCAGGGGGCAGAGATGAGAAACAAGGGGTATGGTTTTAGAATATTGTTCCAAAGAGACAAGAAAAAAGTCTCATTTTTCAAACAAAAGAAACTTTTTAGTTCTGTGCCTGGAAGACTTGTATTTGAGTCCCTGTCAAGATATAAGACAAACAAACAGTGTGAAGGATGTTTACCTCTGGCACTAGGTGAAAGGAAATGAGAAATTTTAATTATCTTAAAAGGCTCCTAGCTCACACTGAGGAAAATGATCCCAGCTGTGATTCACCTATTGGCAGGGGAAAAAGCCTCATTTTCAGACTTTAAATTGTTTCAAAAAGTACTTTTTAATGCATTTTCATTTTCCCTACTCCCCGTGTAAGGCAGATGATTCAGTTAAGCCTAACTAAAAATATTAAGGACCTCTAATGTATCTAGCAGTGTTCCAGAAACTGTGAGATATTTGTAAGAAGCATATGGCAAGTTGAGTTGGGAATGCATAATATAATTAGATAAAGAAAGCTATGCTATCACAATTATTTATTGCCCAATGAGGATTCTCCCTCCCTTCCTCACAAGCTTCACAAAGAAGCAAATACAATAGTTTTAGCTACATGTTTTAAAATTGAAATCATGACTTTTGCAGATGTTTTCAAATGATTGGGGGGTTTACCTTCTGGTGCATACCAGATTTTTTTTTTTTAAAGCAACTCTCTGGTTTTGAAAATTACTCTAAAGAGGTTTGGAGCTGAGCTCTTATTCTTACTTGAACTGATGACTACTCCTCTGATGAACCGGATGTCGCAGTTTCCTACATGTAGACTCATACTCGAATTTCAGGACAAAGCTACTTTCCTATGCTCAAAAATGAGAATGACATAAGCCTATAGTACACAGTTCTATGCTATCTAAACTTCTCCCAAACCTCTGATGTAACCACTGTGTTAAAGAGACAAAGAGGAGTAGTCACACCATTTGATGTCAGAAAATTTTTCTATTTAAAAAAAAAACAACAGTCTGAAGTCAAAAAACTGAGATGACATTTATTGAGAGGAGTATATTTCTTCGATTAAATGCAAAATTTCACAGATTCAATTTAGTAAACTAGATTTGCAGTGGCTTCACAACATTCCAGGAAAGGACATTCTAGGAAAGAGAGAGAGGAAAAGTTGTGGCTAAGTTATATTCTTGTAATACTCTATATGCATATACAGAACAGGTATTTGTGTTATATACTAATAGCCTAAGTACTATAGCTGCTCCAGTTTTTTCGTGTTAGCACTGAGCATTTTTTCAAGTAATCTAATACAGGAAATGGATGCATAAGGGCATGTTTAGATTGTACTGATTAATTGTATCCTGATACCAAACGTGTTCATTTAAAATTAGCAAAATAGCACCTGTGATACAAAAGTGTGGCTTCATGATTGAGAAACAGAAAACTGAAGTTTTAAATAACTCTGAATTCGACTTGCATTATTTTAAAAACATGTGTTTTTAAGACCAAATCTGAAAGGCAGAGAGAAGTGTCAATTACTCTGGCTTTGTTTAACTTTTTCAATTTGAAAGCTGTTTGATTAAGAATTCCCTGAAGTGGTCATATGTGGTACCATAAACACAAAAGCCCAATGAATGTGTTACCCTAGAACATCTTGTTTTTTAAAAATGTGGTCCAGTTGTACAAAACAGAATGGAAGATAAGACGCTTGCTTTTTGCAAGATTCATGCAGGTGAATGTGTATTCATATAGGAGATGTGTATCTTAGCATGCAACATTTGGTGGCTTTTCTTTTTCCCATTTGAGTATTCTGCTGTTTGGGCAAGGTATGGGTTGTTCTTTTAAAATTATTTTGACAGCCAATTTAATTAAATTGCTACATCACTGTTTTGGACTAAGGTATGTTGGGCATACAATGTAATATAATTAATACAAGATGATGTAGCCTTCCTTTCTTCTCAGATAACTGAATGGACTTTGGATTGTTGTTAATTACTTTGTCTTTTACAAACATAGTCAGTAGTAGTGTATGCTATGAGAAAGAGTGCTACCAAGTAGCAATGGTTAACTTACTATTTTACTCTTCTTTTAGATGGGTATGTTTATCTTGGTATGATGTTTGAAAATTGCCTACATAATACAAATCAGGCATCAAAACGTGATGCAGATTAGAATACAATATCTGAAAGGATACTGAAAGGATAATGAGTATTTGCAATTCTAGACACTTAATTTAGGAAAGACTGCTATAAAGTTAAGTTCATAATATGGTCTATAATTTCCCATTGATATTGAGTAAGCAGTCAAGAAATATGACTTTTCTCACTATCGTCAACATCTCAGTGCTACTAAAGTAGGAATAACCATAGTGCTTTCCTTATACGTTTGCTGTGAAGATTAAATAGCAATAAATGTTAACCACAACTATTACTGGAGCATTCAACTATTTTGGACCATGTAACCTGTTCATATTCAATCAGGCTGAAATCTTTAAAGTACATCTCACAATTTGTATTGTCAAGAGGCAAGCAATGAGCCTAATACAGGCTTAATACAAGATTAAAGATTAAGTCAACATTATAGTCAATACTTTATTTTTAACCAATTACCCAAATAATGCATATCTGTGGAGTGTGATGAATTTCAATCTACTAGCTTCCATTAAAAAAGTTATAATGAACAAAGCAATCAGTGTGACTTCTGAGAGAGACACATTTATCAAATCCTTGGACCAACACATACAAACAGTTTAGTCCAGGGACATCTGTACTCTATGAATCTTTTTTGGATAGTGGATAGCTCCTGCCAGGAACAGAACAAACTGTTTTTTAATGTGATCCTTCTCCTTCCTATTTCCTCATCACAGAAGAGTAATTGCCATAGATTTACTCCAAAAAAGTGAGATGAAGTGAACAGTTCAGTTGTATTTAAACTTGGCAGAAGGAGAAATGAATGCAAAAATAATTCCTGTTGGGATTGAACCAGAATGGAATTTTACAAATGGCTTATGCACCCTAACTGGGCAAAGCATGCCTTCAGTTTCTTGTGGAAGAATTACTTGTATTCTGTGGATAAACAGCTCTGGATTTCTGAAAGGGAGAAATGTTGGTATTCTGGGTAGAAGTGTTCTTCATTATGAGGGACTGTCCCATGCCCAGTGCATTCCATAATGTCTACCATCTCTGTCTCCTGAAGTACCAAATGCTGGTAGTTCCCCTAGACAATCTCCCTTCTCCTCACCTCCAGATTTGCAAACCTTCTAGAAAGGTGGGTAAAATCGCTGCCTGTAGAGAACCACTGTGTTAAAGAGACAAAGAGGAGTAGTCACACCATTTGATGTCAGAAAATTTTTCTATTTAAAAAAAAAACAACAGTCTGAAGTCAAAAAACTGAGATGACATTTATTGAGAGGAGTATATTTCTTCGATTAAATGCAAAATTTCACAGATTCAATTTAGTAAACTAGATTTGCAGTGGCTTCACAACATTCCAGGAAAGGACATTCTAGGAAAGAGAGAGAGGAAAAGTTGTGGCTAAGAAAATGAACTGGTACTAGCGCTACCACTCAGCTGTGATTATCTTGGGCAACTTTTTATTTTTTTTTCTGATAAAGGGCTAATGATATTCACCTCATAGGCATATTGACAATTAAGTGTGCTAATATGTGTGGCCTGTCAGCCCAGTTCCTGTTACTCTGTAAGCACTCAAATGTTAGTGATGTTTTAGTCCATTAATGGCACAGATGCTTGTGCAATATAAAAAACTGACTAGAACTATTTCTAGGGCATAGTAGGTCAGATAAAGTCCTAAGCTTTGAACTTCATGGGTCTTAGCTACTTGTCATCAGTAGCTCTCTAAAAGGGGAGGCAGCTTGGCCAGGCTTGGTGGCTCAGTCTGTAATTCCGCGCTTTGGGAGCCCGCGGGTTTGAGACCCGCCTGGGCAACTTGGCGAGACCTCATCTTTACAATAAATCAAAAATTAGCCGGGCGTGGTAGCATGCACCTGTAGTTCCAGCTACTCGGAAGGCTGAGGGAAAGGATCATCGGATCCCAGCAGGTTGAGGCTGAGGTGGCCGGGAGCGTGCCACTGCACTCCAGTCTGGGTGACAGAGAGAGACTTCAGCTCAAAATAAACAAATAATAAAATAAAATAAAAGGGGAGGCAGCTGTCACTACCTGTTGGGGAGAAAAGCCCTAAGGGAGCCCCTTCCTATCACCAAAACAAAGTTGTAAGTTTCCTCTCTATCCCTTCAATTGCCTACTGGCCTTTTGTGATTTGCCAATGTATCATTTACTAGAGAGATAAGACTTTTGAGACACCTAAGAAAACCTGAGAATTAAAACGATTTTTATTCTATATTAAAAAAATATAATTAATGAGGAATTTATTATATTTTATAAAATAGACTCTTCCTCCTTTCTGCTTCTTTGAAAGGGCAGATATTTACCTACATGGGGCTAAAAATTCATTTTCACATCTCTTCTTTCTCTTGTACATTTGCAGCATTTGCTTTTTGGGTTGCTTCTAGACAAAGAAAGCACTGTATTATAAAATGAAGGTTATCTCAGGTGAATTACAGTTCTTCAGATAACCAGTTTCGAGTACAAATGGGGACAAGAACGACTGAAAACTGGTACACAACTGGATGTGCCTTTTGTTGGAGAGGGAAAAGAGCTGAAGAAATCAGGGCGGGGACATGGGCACACACTTAGGTGCCATGCTTTGTGGTTTAAGAAAGCCACTGTGGGCAGAGTTCACTTGCATATTGTAGTGTTGAAGATGGAAAACCAAGCACAAACAAGGGACAGAGTTACCTTCAGTTGTAAAACAGATGAACTGCCTCAGTATAGGAAAGTATGACCTTACAATAAGCTTACAATATTACTTTACTGTGCTTGAAATTTGTTTTATTATAAAGAATTTCCAGAAACATTCTGATTTCTAATTATTTGTATTTTTCTTACACTTACAAGTTGTCCTACTTGCATACTAAATTGCGTGTATTTGTGGTCTATATCTTTAGAAATCACTGGTAGTTTCTTATGCTGTTTCGAAAAACTGTAATTTGGATATTACAAAAATTTAGAGCTAGCTCTTATTTTACAAATGAAATATCTGAAGCCCAGAGGCTGTCTGCCTTCCTCAAGGTCACAGAAAGAAGGGCTTTGCAGCAGAGCCAGGATGAGTATCAAGACTATCAACTCACTCCATCACTCTCTAAACCACACTTCATGGCCTCTGCAAAGAAGCAGCATGACAACCTAGGAAATAGGGTTTAGCTTTAGTTTATACATCTAAAGAGAAGGGCACTTACATTTGTTTCATCTTTCTTGAGAAATCTGAACAGGATGTAAGAACTTACAGGGCAAATAGATAACACAACAAAGATGAATTTGTTTGACATAAACAATATTTCAGGTAGGTGCACACGTTATTACCTTCTGTGAAATCCAGATGCTTCGAAGGAGTTAATAAGGTAAAACGAGCCTAACTGACTTCAGCATACCGTTGACAGGTGTATGCAAGTGCTACAAAGAAATGGGGAGCTATTTTATGAATATATAATATTAAAATGACATTAGTCCTTTAACAACAGATTATTTCAATAGTTTATTTTTGTTAGTGATAGGAATATTTTGTCAGTAAATTAAAACAATTTTACAACAGGAAATGATAAGCTAGAACTAGATCTAGAAATTATACACGGCATTATTTTGAAATTTCAGGGGACAAAAGTGGTGGATTGGAACTTCACCTATCTTTTTTAAGCAAACGATACTGAATTAAGCACATTTTGAATAGAAAACAGTATCTGGTTCTTTCATACTTCAAATGTAAAAGTACTTCAATAGAGAAGATCCCATTCTGTGTCTATTTAAATGATATTACAATAGAAGGCAGTATGTGGCTCACAGAATGCAGAAAGTGAAGACATTAAGTAATGTAAATTTAAGAATCAGCTTTTCCATATTAAATAAAATCAATGATCACGTAAATTCAACATGATTATGATGACTAAAGCAAAAATACAAAGTATGATAGTTTTCAGTTTATTTGGCACATATATTAATACATTTTCAAACATCAAACAATATAACACCAATATCTACTAAAACCAACTAGCACAATAAGAGTTCTAAAACTTAATTATTAACCTCTTAAAAACTTAATTCCCATATGAATTCTGTAACCAAGCATATCCTTTGTGCTGTGCAAGCTTGTTGAAGCACCGTTTTTTTCAGGATTCCCCAGAATTCAAAAGAATGTCAAAGTTAACTCATGTTGAACCCCACGATTCCTTGTTGAACTTGGTGGATCTTATCTTCTGAATGGGTCTTCATTTATAAGAAGATATGCATACATTCATCACAGTTTTGAAAAGAATGGAAGGCCTTCATACATGTCAGTTTTTAATTTTATCCAATCATTAATTTTCTGCAGAGTTGTTTTTTCTTGACTTAATATTTTTGCAACTTTTTTCATTTTGTGTTCATTTCTTTCTATGTATTTCAACCCTTCCAGCTGCAGCTGATCCAGCTTTTCATTTCGACTTTCATCTAGAGGTATGTTTTCACACATTACAGGATTGAATCTAAAATAGGTGTCAGGAGGTAAAAGGCCATCAAGCATTATATGGACTTCTGTTCAAACACAAAAAGAAAGGGAGAAGGAGGATAAGAAAAGAGGGAATTGGGTGAATTGTTCTCTAAAAATCATTAATTTTATCTTTATTTAAAATTGTCTTTTTTTTAGGCACACTACAAAGACTTGCTTATTTCATTACTTAAACTAGCTAAGAGCAGAAGGAATCCATAATAATAAATAAAACTGCAAAATAAAATTCATCTTCTAAAATATTTTATATTATACGCAAACTAGGATACCTGTTCTCTCCTCTTTGTGCTTTTGGTCACACTGTTTGCTATTGCTGAAACCACATTCCAATCTTCCTTTTTTTATTTTTAAGTTTTGGGGACCATCTTTATTGCAGCAGAATTTACATACCACACAATTCACCATTTTTAACTGTATAATTTGACAAGTTTTGACAAATATATACAATTGTGTAACCACCACAATGATCATGATAGGACATTTCCATCACTAAGAAAAGTTCCTTTCAGTCTCTTTATAGTTGGTACCCCCTTTTCCTTTTCTAGAATTTCATACATACAGACTTATGAGTATAGAGTTCTTCTGTGTCTAATTTCTTTCACTTAGTAAAATGCTTTTGAAATTCATCCATGTTGCAGCACATATCAGTAGTTCATTTCTTTCTATTGTTAAGTAGTATTCCATTTTATAGATAAAACACAATTTGTCCTCTCCAGTTCTGTTCTGGCTTTCTTTAGTTTTTAGCTATTAGAAACAATCCTACTATAAAAATTTATAATTAAGTCTTTCTGTGAATATATGATTTCATTTCTTTTGGGTAAAAGCCTAGGGATAAAGCTGCTGATTCATATGGTAAAAATGTATGCTTATTTTTTTTTTTAACTGCCACACTGTCTTCTAAAATGACTGCATCATTTTGTAATCCAACCATTAATATATTAGAGTTCTCACTGCTCCGTATCTTTGCCAAAAGTTGGTATTGTCAAGTCTTAATTCTAGCATTCTAGAGGGTATGTAGTGGTATCCTGTGGTTTTAATTTTCATTTCCCTAATGACTAATCATGTTGAGAAGTTTTTCACGTACTTATTGGCCATCTATATATTTTTTTCAATCAAGTGTCTGCTCAAATCTTTGCCCTTTTTTTTTTACAGAATTGTGCATTTTATATATTCTTTACATTTATGTATATATACACACATATACATACATACATATATTGTAATATAAGGATACCCTACACATTTTGAATATGATTATATAATTAGATCCAATAAAGGGTCAGATATATGTTTTATCAACATTTTCTTACAATCTATGGCTTGCCTTTTCATTTTATTAAAATGTCTTTATTTTATTTTAAAGATGTAGGTTACAATTCAGGGTTAGGTATACAAGTAGTCATTGTACAGGTAAAGTTTGGGCCTCCCTTTGGTCCCCACTTTGCCAAAAAGAGTCTTTTAAGGAGCAAAGCTTGTAATTTGAAGTCTAATTTATCTACTTTTTTCTTTCTTTTTTTTTTTTGTTCATGCTTTCTATATCCTATCTAAAAAATCTTTACCTATCAAATCTCATTAAGATTTTCCCTAGCATATTCTTCTGTATGTTTTATAGTTCCAGCTCTTAGATTTCTACCTAAGACCAGAAAAACCATAAAAAGTAAGAAGTCTGTGCTCATCTCTTCTAGTTAAAAAAAAAAAAAAAAGGAATGAAGGGCATAAGATTAGAAAGGAAGGAGGAAAACTCTATTTATAGACAACATGATTGTTTATGCAGATAATTGTAAGGAATCTATAAAAAGCTACTAGAATAAGTTAGCAAGGTTGATGAATCCAAGGTCAATAAACAAAAATCAATTTTATTTCTGCATACTAGCAATAAGCAATTGACTATGATGCATTTCAAGATGCTTAGTGCTATGGTGTGAAAGGTCAAGGTTCAACTTTGTAGATAACAGATATCTAATCGTTCCAGCACCATTTGTTGAAAAGACTATCCTTTTCCATTGAGTTACCTTGGCATCTTTGTAAAAAAAAATATTTTGAGTTTACATTTATGGATCAAATACTGAATTCGCTATCACATACCATTCATCTATATACTATCTTTATTCAAATATCAAACTTCCTTGCTTACTGTAGTTCTGGAGTCTTGAAATCAGAGAAGATGTAAGTCCTCCAACTTTTTTTTCCTTCAAAATTGTTTTGGATATTCAAGGCCCTTTGTATATCCATATAAATTTTACAGTCAGTTTGTTAATCTCCATTCCCAAAAAAGACTCTTTGGAATTTGATAGGAATTGCATCAAGGCTGTAGATCAACTTGTGACATGATACCTTAATAATATTGAGATATCCAATTCATGGGTACAGTACATCTATTGGTTTATTTAAGTCTTCTTTGATTTCTCTCAGTATGTTTTATAGTTGTTACTGTTCACATCTTGCACATAATTTGTTAAATAGCACCCTACATATTATTTTATATATTTGGGTTCTTACATCAGGTATTTAATATTTTTGATGCTATTATAAATATCTTTCCATGAACATACTTAATTTCCATTTTTTCATTGCAAGTATACAGAAATACAATTGACTTTTAGTTATTGAACTTGTATTCTTCAACCTTGCTAAATTCACTTATTAGTTCTAGTAGTCTTTTATGGATTCCTTATGATTAGCAACATAGACAACCATTTTCCATGTTGTCTATAAACAAAGTTTTACCTCTTCCTTTCTAATCTTTATATCCTTCATTTCCTTTTATTGCCTTACTGCACTGGAGAAGGCCTCCATGCAATGTTTCCTGGAAGCGGTGAGAGCAGACACCTTAATCTGTTCTTGATTCAGTCATTCACCATTAAATATGATGCTAGTTCTAGGGTTTTTTTGTTTTTTGTTTTTGTAGACTCCCTTTATCAGGTTGAGGAAGCTCCTTTCTATTCCTAACTTGATAAGTTTTTATCATGAATGGATGCTGAATTTTATTGGATGTCTTTTCTGCATCTCGAGATGATCACATTTTTTCTTTTTTAGTCTGTTAATATGGCAAATTACATTCATTTTTTGAATGTTAATCAAACTCCATATTTGTGGAGTATAAATCCTATTTGATCATATTGTATTTTCTTTTATATATATTGTTGACTTTGATTTATTATTTTATGAATTTATGAATTAATGGGAAATACTTGACTGTTTTTATTTTTAAGTATAATGTATTTATTAGGTTCAAACATAACAAAATAAACAAATATTACAAAGAAAAATGCATATATTTAAATTAACCAGGCCAATTAAAAAAAAGAATTATATGGAGGAAAAACAATAATTAAAAATGCAAACTGAAATAATTGTTTAGTCAGAAGACTAAGAGATCACTTAGGTGAGCTGGAAGATTGATGCAGCAAATAAATATAGGGAACTATATGAGACGAAAACACCCTTCAAAGCTTTAGAGGAAAGGCACAAGCTCATAGGAGTTCCAGAGAAAACAGCAGAGAAGAAGGGGAAGAGTCCATAATTAAAAGTATAATGGCTGAAATATTTCCAAAAATGATTTAAAATGCCATTTTTAGATTCACAAAGCTCTAACACACCCCTAGATGCACAATAGTGAAATCAAAAACCAAAGGAAAAACTTAAATGCAGCTATAAAGAAAAGATCACTCTAAAAATAACAGCCAACAAACATTTAGAAATTTAAATATGATAAAATATTATCTTCAATGAGCTAAGAGAATAAGATATACGATCACCTAGAATTCTACACCGAGAAAAGTTGTCTTTCAAAAATAAGAGCAAAATAAAAATATTTTAGAAGAATAAAATCTGTGAGACCTTGCTACTAACTGATCTACACTCTTTATAAAGAACATGTTCGGAAGAGAAGCAAAATGACCCCATGTGGAAAGTCTATAATAGAAGGAATAATCAAAAATGAAAATGCTAAATATGAATGTTTAAAATACTAAACAAATAACAGTAAAGTCTAATTTGTGGTATAAAGCCAAGTTAAAGTAAAAGTACTAAATAATATTATACAAAAGAAAATGGAAAGTAAAATTATCATGAGATGGTAAAATATAGATTAAATATTTACAGTGTTAAGTAAAATACATTTAAATCACTTGAGTAACATTTAAAATACTAAAAACCAAGTGTATATTTTCATACTAGTAATAGGAAAAAAATAATATGGAAGAGCAATCCAGACAACCCAAAAGAAGAGAAAAGAAGAAAAAGAATGAGAAAGAAAGAATGAGAATAGACGGGAAGAGGAGGGAAGGGGGCAGGAGGAAGGTTAAATGGATAGTAGCAAATAGCTCAACAGAAATACTTCCAAAAAAAAGTCCAAATATGTCAAAATAGCAAACAATAGAAATAGATGTAATTATTCAGTTAAGACATTAAGTAACAAAACAAAACCCAGCTATACTGTGTTTACAACAGCAGCATCTAAACTATAAAACAGTTATTATGGGCAACTTGCACTGTGGGAGCTTTTCTGTTCTCTCAATATGGTGAATTACATTTATTTTTTTGAATGTTAATTCAACTTCATATTTGTGGAGTAATAAATCCTATTTAATCATATTGTATTCTCTTATATATATATATATATTGACTTTGATTTATGAGTATATTTTATCAATTTCTGCCTGTACATTAATGGGAAATACTTGTTGACAGTTTTCTTTTTTAAAAAATAACTTTTGTCTGGTTTTGGTGGCAAGGTAATGCTAGTTTTACAGACTAATCTAGGAAGTATTCCTTCCCTTATTTTCTACACATGATTATGCAGAATTGCTGTCAATCATATCAAGTGTGATTATTGCTTCAGATATTGAATTTTTCACCTCTAGAGGTTTCATTTGGGTCTTTTTTTTATAACTTCCATTTCTCTCTTCTTCATGTTCATTTCTTCTATCTTAATGAACACATGGAATATACATGTAATAGTTATTGCAATAGCTTTGTCTGCTAATTCTGTCATGTTTCTTTTGTAGGTCTGTTCCAGTTGATTGAGGTTTCTGCTGGTTAAGGCCTTTGTTTTCTTGCTTAAGGGCTGTCTTTTTTTTTTTTTTTTGTATGCCTTGTAATTTGTGTGTGTGTGTGTTAGAAACAGGGTCTTGCTGTGTTGCCCATGCTGGTCTTAAACTCCTGGCCTCAAGTGATCCTCCCACCTCAACTTCCCAAAGTGCTGGGATTACAGGTGTGGGTAATTTTTGATTGAATATCAGACATTGTGAATTGTATTCCTTTAAATATTGCCGGATTTTGTTCCAACAATAGGGTATGTTAATTGGACTCCATCTGCTCTTCTTGAGAAATGCTTTTAAATTTTGTTAGGGTGGATCCAGAGCTGTCTTAAGAGCTAATTTGATGCCACTACTGAGGCAATACCTTTTGAGGACTCTATCACTTATCTGTATATAACAGTCTTTCTAATCTAGTTGATGGAAATCTGAGCTATTCTGGGTTCTGTGTAAACTCTAGAGATTATTCTGTCTAACCCTTTCTACCTCACATTGGATAGTTTCCTCATGTGCATTCATCAATCAGTACTTAGTCAAACACTCAAGGGCTCTCCTCTGCATATCTCCGAAGCATATTCTGTGTGAAATTGCCTCCTCTGTTGTACTTTGCCCATAAACTTTAGTTTCCTTGGCTGCCTTGAACTCTGAGCTCTGTTTCCTCAATTCCCAGAGACTGCTGTTTTGGTTCTCCCTCCCTGTGCTATATAATGTAGAAACTCTTTTCAGGTAGTAAGCTGGGGAATCATGGTGATGACCTCATTCATTTTTCTTCTTTCAGAGATCACTGGCATCTGCCACTTGTCATCTGGTGTCTGAAAGCCATTGTTTCGTCTTGTTTTTCCTATTGGTTTAAGGTGAGAGGAAATATGACCCCTAATATTCTAAGATGGCCAGAAGAGGAAGTCTTAACCCCCCCTTTAAAACCCATAGCAAGTCTAATTTACTTCTTGTAAGCTGTCTATACCAATCAAGTTTAGTTTTCTCATTCCTTCTCTTAATTCATAGTCTTAATCAACTATAATCATTCACCATTTACTTAGCTATTGATTATATTTTAGATGGAATCATATGAAATTTCTTTTTTGTAGGGCAATAACAATCTAGTATCAGCAATGACATGTTTCAATGTAATTCTTGTTACATGTTTTCAAGGTTAAAGATTATTAAACTTTTCATGTGGTTGTCTCAGTAACTGGAATGCAGGTATACTGATGCAACATTTCATGTTTCCTGAAAATTTCAAATGAGCCCATTACATGGTTTGCACAATGTATAGACTTAAGTACTATGAAACTAGCTGGTCAATGCCATTTGTCTCAGTAAATGACTTATGGTAAGAATATTTTATTGAACAATCAGGGAAATGCACATTAGAACCACAATGAGATCCCACCTTACATGTGTTGGGTTGGCTATTATGAAAAAAAAAAGAGATAATAGATGTTAGTGAAGAAGTGGAGAAAAAGGGAACCTTGTAAACTGTCCCTGTGAATGTATATTGGTACAGCTAATACAGAAAACAACATGAAGATTCCTCAAAAAATTAAAGAGAACTACCATATGAACCAGCTATTCCACTCTGGGTATAAAGCTGAAGGAAATAATCAACATCATTGCAGCACTATTCACAATAGCCAAGATATGAAGACAACCTAAGTGTTTGCGGATGGATGACTGGATAAAGAAATTATGGTGTATATACACACACAGAGGAATAATATTCAGCCTTTAAAATGAAGGAAATTCTCCCATTTGAGACTACACAGATGAACTTGGAGAACTATGATAAGGGAAATAAGCCAGACACAGAAAGACAAATATTTATAGTATATAATATCACTCAAATGTAAAATCTGAAATAGACTTTAAGAAAAAGGAGTAGAATGGTGGTTGTTAGACGCTGGGGGGTGGCAGAAACAGGGAGATATTGGTCAAAGGGTACAAACTTTCAGTTATAAGATGACTAACTACTAGAGATGTAATGTACATGGTAACTATAGTTAATAATAATGTATTGCTCACTGGAAATTTTCTAGAAGAGTAAATCTTAAGTGTTCTCACCACAAACACACATAATGGTAACTGTCAGGTGATAGGTATGCTAATTAACTGGATTGTAGGACTAATTATGTAAAGTATATGTGTATCAAAACATCATGTTGTATACCTTAAACATATACGATTTTTTATCTGTCAGTCAGACATCAATAAAGCTGGGGGAAAATAGTTTATTGATTTGACAACATTTCAGATAGTGAAAAATAAGCTTCTCTTGGGTTATCATTTAATGCATAAAAGTCCTTAATGCGGAGTTTAAGACTCACTATGCCAATGATACAGTCAACAACATGATGATAGAGAAAGAATGCGATTCAAAAATAAGCAGTTGTTAAGTGATAAGAAATTTAAAAAAAACCCTAGTAACAGATTTCACATAAGACCTAAGAATAAATAATAAAATGGGAAGATCTAAACCTCAAGGTCTAAACTAGAAATTCGACATTTACTCACCAATGCCCACTCTGTGCCAGGCATTGGAGTCAACTATAAGCTGGGTAAGTTAAAGTAAACTAGATAAGTTCTTGCCTTGCATTCTTGTGGATAGAGAGATATTAGCAAGTGAACAACCAAATATGTGATATATATATCTATATCCATAATGAGATAAATGCTCTAAGAGAAAAGAAAAAGAAAAAAAAAGAAGGATAAGGGACTGGAGTGAGATGGTGAGGGAGGTGGAAAAGCGATCAGGAAAGGTCTCTCTCTGAGGAAGTGATGTTTCAGCAGATACTGGAATGAAGTGAGAGCCAAGTACATATCTGGGGAAATAGCCTTTTAGAGTAAGAGTACAGCAAATACAGAGGCCCTGAGGCAGGAGAGTTCTTACCAAGTTTGAGGAATGGCAAGACTGCAAGTGTGGCTGGACATGCTTTAGAGAAAGATCAAACTAGGAGCAAGAAGACATGCATTCAAAGGCTAGTCTTAAGGGGCCTGGCAAACGTCAGTGAATGAAGCTTTTGGATTTTGTTCTAGGTGTGATGGGAAGTCTAGTGAATTTTTTTTTTTTTGAGTTGGAGTCTCACTCTGTCACCCAGACTGGAGTGCAGT
>NW_007258435.1:800468-829052 GCF_000164805.1 Carlito syrichta | reverse complement strand
CCACTCACCTCAGCCTCCCAAAGGCGTGGGATTACAGGCTAAGCCACCAAGCCCGGCAAGTCTAGTGAATTTTGAGAGGGGGAAAAACAATTTAATTTACATTTTTAAAGGATCTCTTTGGCTTTTGCATGAAGACCAGGCTATAGGGATAGCAAAAGCAGAAGCAGAACATTTTCTGATTCCAGTTTGCCTCCACATTACTCCATAATAGAATGCCTTATCCGAATTCTATTATCATGTGTATATTTGAACTAATCTGACTCCTTTTGTTGCTTTTCCATTTCTTAACTGGCTTAAGAATCTCCAGTCAAGATTTTGTGCTATCCCTGCTTTAAGACCCTTCTCCAACTGTGAGTAGGCAAAAGTAGCACTAGTTCCCAGTTGGAGAACAGTCTCTGTTTTAGGGTCACGTAACAAGAAATAAGTGAGAAAAAACAACAACAAAGTACTCACTCCTGTAATAAGCCCACAATACCAAATAATCATACTTCTTTGCAGGTAGGATTAGCATAGCCCGCCAAAAACTATTAGAATGTTAGAAGCTGTTTTAGAGTAGCAAAAAAATACTAACCTTCTGTGTCTGTAGCACTGTTGATAACATTAGAAAGTTTGGTTTTCAAGCTTGTGTGTGTCACAGTATTTCTCACGTCACTCTCATAACGTCCAGTGCCCAAGGATACTATGCACTCTAATGGAACATCTGGCCAAAGACATTTACACTCATGCATTGCTAATGCTGAAGGGTTATTCAGAAGCAAACCTCCATCCTGAAAAATACAAGTTAAATAAGAAACTCTTAAAATTGAAATTGCATTTTATAAATATAAAAACAAAAACTGTAGTGCAAACAGTTGGACATTTACAGGGAAAACTTACCTATTTAATGAACAAAATAAGTTAAAACCAAGAGGATCCTTTAAAATACATTTTTTTTATATACTACAGTTATGAGAAAAAAGTCATGTGAAAACTCACTGGCCTCATGAAGAAATTTCTTATTAAACTTTTTTATTATGAAAGGTCTTTGAACTTCTTCTTGGATGATTTTGCATATTTTGCTCAAAAATACTGAAATGAGGCCAGATGTGGTGGCTCACACCTGTAATCTCAACACTTTGGGAGGCCAAGGCAGGAGGATCGCTTGAGCCTGGGAGTTCAAGACCAGCCTGGGCAACATAGCAGGACCTGAGCTCCTCTATCAAAAAATAAAAAAATAAAAACTAGCTGGATGTGGTGGCATGTGCCTGCAGCCCCAGCTACTCAAGAGGCTAAGCCAGAAGGATTGCCTGAACCCAAGAGGTTGAGCCATGATCATGCCATTATACTCTAGTCTGGGTGACAGAGTGAGACTACAACTCAGTAACAACAACAACAAAAATCGAAATGAACTGAATTACTTTTCAAAAGCACATTATCCTTATTTATTGGTTAGTTAATATAGATTCTACAAAAAGCCTCACAAAACTGTGTTTCTACCAAACAATTCAAATCAGTTCTCTCACAAGTCAAATATAACTAAACAATTCTAAATTAACTGAAATTTTATTAACAATACAATTTCTAAGCATCACATTCATTATAATGCAGATACAATGTAAACAAAGTAGGCAAAACTTTATATTCTAAGCATTTATCAATAATTAGCAATTATTTTGACGTATTCAGAAGGAAAGATAAAATATGCCAGTAGAATACTGTAAAAATGCAGAATAAAAGTAGATAAAATTATGATCAAACTGCCATAAAACATTTTGCTGAACATCACTGCAACACATTACATCATAAATATTATGTTTTATCTAAAATATAGGCAGATAGCTGACTCAAAATAGTTTAAGTGACTGCTCAGCCTCCTTTTCCAGTACAGCTTCCCTCTATATCAGTTATCTGCTTAGTACAAGGAAACTTTCCTAGTAAACAACCTGAATAAACTCAGAAAACTTTTGATGTCACTGATGTTTTGGCATCTTCCTTGAAATCACTGCTGTCACTGCTGAGAACTATAGCAGACCTGTGGAATTCCCCTAGTTCAATCTCCCACATACAATCCTAAGAAGTTTTTGACAAAAATTCTTGAACATTTTCAGGAATGTGGTACCTACTACCTCGTAAAGCAACTCATTTCATGTAAACAGATTTTAATTTTTAAGATTATAGAGTCAAATTAACTTTTTTAGCATACAGTTCTAATTTGAATATACAAATATTCAACTACGACAACAATCAGGATACAATCACCCAAAAAAAGCTCTCATGCAATCTCTTTGTAGACACACCCGCCTCTGGCACATAACCCCTAACAACCACTGACCTGCTTTCCACCACTACAGTTTTGACTTTTTAAAGTCATAACAATAGAATAATACAGTATGGGACTTTTGAAACTGCTTCCTTTATGCAGCACATCATTCAAATTAATCTGGAGTGGTTGCACACCCCATGTTCCTCCCTACTGCTGATTAGTATATGGATGTACCACAGTTTGTTTATCCATCCACTCATTGTAGGATCTCTGGGCTGCTCCCAGTATTTGACTGTCACAAATAAAGATGCTATAAACATTTGAGCACAGGTCTTTGTATGGATATAATTGTGCATTTCTCCAGTGTAAATACCCAAAAGTGGGATTGTTGGATTATATGGCAAGTGTACATTTACGTTTATAAGAAACTGCCAAAACCTTTTCAAAATGCTATTTTGCATTCCCATGAGCAAATGCATGAAAGTTCCAGTTGCTCTGCATCCTTGGTAGCACTTGGTATTGTCAGTATTTTTATTTTAGCCTCTCTAATAGGTATGTGGTTATTTCATTATGGTTTTAATTTGAATTCCCCTAATGTCTAATGATGCTGAAAATCTTTTTAAATCCTCATCTGCTTTCCTTTTATACTTTGATGAAGTGTCTGTTCAAGCCCTTAGCCCCATTGTTAAATTTTGAGAGTTTCTTATATATTCTGGGTATAAATTATTTGTTGGATATGTGATTTGTGCATATTTTCTTCCTGTATGTAGATCGTCTTCTCATTCTCTTGGCAGTAACTTTGCAGAATAAAATTTTAAATTTTGATGATGCCCAATTTACCAATTTTTTCTTTAATGAAATGATTTCAGTATAATGTTACAAAGTCTTCATTTAACCCCAGATTATGAAGTTTCTCTTCTATTTTTCTTCCAAATGTTTTATATGTTTTGTTTTACATTTAGAACTATGATTCATTTTGAATTATCTTTGTATGGAGTTGTGAAGGAGTGATGGAGGGGGAGGGGGAAAGGAAAGGAGGAGGGAGAGGGAGAAGAAAAGGAAGAGAGGAAGAAAAGGAGAGAGAAAGAAAGGGAGAGAAGGAGAGGAGAGATTAGGGAGGGAATGAGGGAGGAGAAGGATGACCAACTATTTCAACACAGTTTGTTGAAAAAACTGCCCTTTCTCCATCTAATTGCTTTTGTATCTTTGTCAAAGATCAAATGACCAGATATACATAGGTCTATTTCTGAACTCCCTATTCTTCTCCATTTATTTATATATCCATTTTATGCAAATAACCACACTGTCACGATCACTGTACCTTTATCGTAAGTTTTTTAATTGGTAGAGTGATTCCTCCAAACCTGTTCTTTCAAAATCATTTGAACCATTCTAAATCCTCTGCCTTTCCATATAAAGGAATCCACTTGCATAACTTAAAAAAATATATATATACTCGTGGAGTTTTGATTGTTATTACATTATATTTATACACGACATGGGAGATAACTGACATTCTATGTTTGTCTTTTTTTTTTTTTTCTGAGTCAGGGTCTCACTTTGTCATCCAGGCTAGATGCAGTGGTATTATCATGGCTCGTCTCAGCCTTGACCCCCTGGACACAAGTGATCCTTCTACCTCAGCCTCCTGAGTATAGCTGGGACTACAGGTGGGCATCACATCACCACACCTGACAAATGTTTTGATTCTTTGTAGAGATGAGGTTTTGCTATGTTGCCTTAGCTGGTCTTAAACTCTTGGGCTTAAGCAGTCCTGTCTCGGCCTCCCAAGGTGCTGAGATTATAGATGTGAGCCACTGTGTCAGGTCTATGTTGCCTTTTTCAATCATGGTATGACTTTTTATTTACTGGGTCTCTTTTATTTCTTTCATTAGCTTTTTTTTTTTTTTTTTTGAGTTGGAGTCTCACTCTGTTGCCCAGATGAGTGCAGTGGCATGCTCCCAGCGGCCGCAGCCTCGACCTGCTGGGCTCCGGCAATCCTTTCGCTTCAGCCTTCCAAGTAGCTGGAACTACAGGCGTGCACTACCATGCCTGGCTAATTTTTTATTTTTATTGTAAAGATGAGGTCTCGCCAAATTGCCAAGGTGGGTCTTGAACCCGTGGCCTCAGGCAATCCACTCGCCCAGCCTCCCAAAGTGCTGGGATTATAGGCTGAGCCACCGAGCCCGGCCAGCTTTTTGTTTTCAACATATAGATTCTGTATCTGCTTTGTTTAGATTACACTTAAGTATTTAACTTTTTTGGAGCTATTGTACACAGTACTGCCTCTTGCTAAAACTTTGGATTCCAATTTTCACTACTTGTATGTAGGAATATAACAGATTCTCTCAAGTAGGTTCCTTTCCTTGTGGAAAATCATCTACTCTGCCATCAGTGCTCTCTGGCTTAAAGGCTCCATTAAAAACATCATACAGTATTTTGTCCTACTAATGAAGTATACTGTTGTTACTAAAATTTCTCATAGAATGTGAAGGAGAAACAACTCATCTTTTCACAAATTTATGCTCAGTTATTTTAGGGGGAGTATATATTTTGCAAATCATAGATAATGATAACTCACTTCTAAAATTACAAACAACTTTCTCAAAAACATACATCTGAAAAAATACTCTAGTTGGATCAGTTGGATCACACAGAAATGTACCAAAATACTAATCACACTTCCCACAGAAAGTTAATTGGCTCGTTAGTTATAGAATAGTCAGCCTGAGGCTAATGGACCTTTATTATAGCATATGTCATTCATCAACAATGTGTAGCCTTGTGATACCTTTGAGATAACAAGGAAACACAGGGCTTTGTTGATGAGAAAAGCAGTTTGGCCACGTCTTTTCATTGCTTGCTCTGTTCTCCATTTTAGTGTGGGATGTTGGTTGCCACTTCCAATCCAATCTCTCCTCCTCTGAGTTGTTGACCTCCACCACTCTCTAACTTCATCTCTTTGAAAGAATGTGTCTTATGTTTCCCCACTGACTTTCAAGAGAAAGGGCTATTCTTTTAAAATACAGCTCTTGTCAATAGGACTACATTTATTCATAAACCCACCGTATTTCAGATCTTTGTCTCTTTCCATAAATGTCTCTTTGTGGGTGAGATGTGCCTGAGTTGGTGTAGTCTCCGAAACCTAAAGATTATAGAAAGGTGGTCTGTAACAGGAATAGGGATAAGGGAAAAATTTAAAAAATGAGGAAGATTTGCCTCATATGCCACCTAACCGGCAGTAGCTGTCTTAAAAAAGGGAAGCCTCTCCCCCATGCCTAGGCTCCAGAAGAAGGCAAGTTGTATCATGAACAGAGTGAGGAAAGAGCAGCTCACAAGCTAAGTCTTATGTATATCTTTGTTATGAATTCAAAACTAAAATTTCACCATACATCTTAGTAATGTAGTTAAATGCTTTTTATTCCTAAACTCAAAGTAGCATGGAAGATAATATGCTTCAAACATCAGAATCCTAAACTAAACATCATCTTGCATCACAGTTCAAATTAAGACTGAGAGAAGTAGACCAAGTAGATTGCTTCAGTTCATTCATTAAAAGCTTAAATGACCCCCATCTATAAGGTGGACTCCAAAAAACTCAGAATTTATTTATTTAAAAAATGTGTATTCTTACATGCTTAAACTTCAATCACTTTCAAAATACTCTGATTCAATACACCTATCAAGATGTTTCTGTCACTGCTCAAAACAGCTTTCGGTCTAATCAATTTTGTTGCCATTGAGTGCTTTTGCCGTTTTTTGTTTCACCTCTTCCACATCAGCAAAACGCTTCCCTTTGAGGACTTTTTTCACCAGGGAAATAAAAAAAGTTGCTTGGAGCGAGACTGATTGGGTAAATGGGGGGCAGGGCACGGGGTAATGCCATTTTTGGTCAGAGACTGCTGAACACTCAGCACAGCGTGGGTAGGTGTGCTTGTAAATCACCCATCACGAAATGGGCAAACACATTGAAATAATCTCCAAAAAAAAAAAAAAAAATCACTGAAGATGAAAACAATCTCCCACAACAGTGCTAGCTGGTACACTGATGGCTGATGGATTCCTAGAATACTTATCCAGTTGAAGGAAGCCTGTATTACAAGAGGGCTGCCCTCCAAAAAATAATTCAGTTTTTTTGGGGATCCCCACTCGTACTCTGTGCCAGGCCAAAAAGTGTATAGTGACTGCAGTTTTAGGGACAGCTATTCTTGGGTGTGCTGAGTTTGAAGCAGGCTAACTAAGAAGACTATATCTGCTGGAAGTGATCACCATGGCGAACAGGGCAAAATTGTTCTGGCTACTTGGCCCATTTTCCTCAAAGAACCAAGAGGGGCTAAATTCACATTCTTGCCAAAGATAAGGCCCTCCACTCTTACCTCATGCCCTAAACCCTTCCACTGTACTCTATGAAACTGTTCCATAGTTCAAACTCCCAGTGTAACCTCACCTTCTACTGAAAGTGCTCTCTTTGCGACTTTAAAGAAATGTGACTTTTTCCTGACACTACTTTCCAGGTAGTTGCTTATTCTTTCCTCTCATGTGCCCTAGGGTAGGGATGGGTATGGGGGGGATGATGTCTTATTTGTTCTTTAGTGTTTCTAGATCATTAGTGCCAGTCTACTTGGAAAATTCTTTTTAAAAGCTCTGCTTTTTAGCTCTGCCACCATCTCCGCACTGTGGTTTCAGATCAATCTCCAGTCATACCTCCTCACTCAACAAATTAAGACAGCATCTGGTTCACAGGCTTACTTTCTAGTTCGAGTCTTTATAATACCCCCATATTACTTCAACATATTTACAACACCTTGGAATCTCAGGTAATCAATTCTCTTATCATAAAAACTTATTTATCCAACTACTCTCCAAGGTCATACATTAGACTTTGTTATCAAAATAAATGAAATAATATAGTACACAGTTTTATGGCTCTAATTTCTTTCACTTAAAATAATGCTTCAAAGATTCATCCATATTGTTGTGAATGCCAGTAATTCATTTATTTTTATTGCTAAGTAATATTCCATTATTTGGAGATACTGCAATTTATCTATTAGCTAGTTGGAAGAAACTATTTTTAAATTTACCTAGCTTTATATATTTGTTGTAAGTCATACACTGGCTAGATATTTGTATTGTTTGTTTAACTTTATAAAAATCTACTTGTATTCCTTAAGGTTTTCTCAAGCACAAATTTTAATTTAGTCCTTCTAACTTTTTCCTTTGTTTTTAATTAATAGGACATAAGAATGATATCTAGCAGGTAACATATTTAATTTCTAATTTGGCAAAGAAATTATTTTTTTATTAAATCATTTTTATATTAAATTCTATAGTCCTTATAGTCCTTCTAATCAAGTGGGTATTTTAGATAAAACACATTTTCATTATAAAAAGACCTGTAAAGATGGATCAGAAAAGACAAAAAGGAAAAAAATCAAAGAGAAAACAAGCTTTCAGCAAGAAATAATAACTGCAAAATTCCCAAATCAAAAAATTGCCAGGTTTCCAGTAGTTTCACTAACCACCTTTCAAAGTAAACTCCTGTTCCTTAAACCTTAACCACTTTCTATATATATAAAAAAAAATTACAGCAGTTAAGATTTTGGTGCTTACTCTAATCTAGTGGTGAAAGCATACCATCCCTTCAGCTCTGGTTACAGTTAGCTACTCTCGTCTGCTGCCTTTTATATCAGAAGGTCACTGTTAGGCTAATACTATGCATACAGTCTTTCCTGTAGCCTTCCCATTCATTCAAATACTCATATTTACAGTTATTTATTTATTAGCGACTTGATATGTGCCACACATAATGCTAGGTGCTGAGGTAAAACTAACTTAAAAATGAAGTGATGGAATAATTTGCTAATGAGAGGAACACAGAAATTGTGTTTTAACTGTAGTTCATCGTATATGTGCCTAATAACCTAACATTTACAAATACTTCTTATTCTTTTAATGTATATTTAATCATTTCAAATCATCAGAGAATCCATAAGAAAATAACTGCAGGACAGGACAATGTTACTGACTTAGTCATCTCAGCTTCTTACTTTTTTCCCTTAGTTTTTAAAATTTGTTTTCTATTGTGGTAAATTATATATAATACAGGTTGGTAATTTTAATGATTTTAAGGGTAAACATCAGTGGCATTAATTATGTTCAGAAGGTTTTGTAACCACCACTACCCACCACCTATTTTCAAAACATTTCCCATCCCATTTCTATCCCTAATCAATTATGCATTCCTTATATATCAACTCAGATGACAACTTCTTTGTAAAACTGACCCTGACAGAATAAATTACATCTCTTTTACTTCTTAACCCTGTACATATTTTTATTATTGAATTTATCATCTCATTCCGTAATTGTGCTTATACTCTTTTGTCTAAGCTATTTGAGAGCAGGACCCAGGAAGTCAAACAATATGCTATTATTAAAAACCTTTATATTCTCCCCACTTAGCATAGTCCCTGGCCCTGAGTAAGCACTCACTACATTTTTGTCCAGTTATAACAAAAACTCCTAGTGGTGGCCTTGCACAGTTGCTAGGCAGGCTCTTTTGTCTGAAAACACTCTTAACCTGGAATATTTATATAAAATATTTATGTAAAATTTCATAATATCTTTTAGATTTATGTATCCTAAGTTCTGAACATCACCTTTTAAGATGTAAATAAAGTCTAAGAGGAATTGATATGAATATTGGTCATCAAAACCTTCAGTGCAAACTAATTTATCAGATCAGATTCTTTCTTCAAAAATAGGGCCAGAACAGTTTAGTTTTGAATATGGTGATGGAAAAAAAATAAGAGAGATGGGATAATTTTGTGTAAAATAAATATTCTTCAAAATAAATATTATGTTACTACTTGGGCTGGTGGGAAGCGTTTGGGAACTACTCAAAAAGAATCCTCACTTTACGATCTTCTAGGACATGTAAACACTTTATAAATACTGTAATAATATACTTCTTTTTATAGTCAAAGGCAAGTAAAATCTCCCCACCTACCTACGCATACCTCTTAATTATAGCATTACTTCCAATAACCATTCAAATAGAATATTAATTAGCTTGCACCTGACTCTTACAAAGGGTATGAAGTAACTTACATTAAAACATATGCCAGACATGACAGTTTAAAGGGATTTTCAAAATGGGAATGGTAGTAATTGAATATAATTATTCAAATAATTTAAGATGAGAAGTTAAGTACCACATTTTTAAACTTGGCAAAACTTCTGAATGGCTGGAAAGAAGCAGGAACTTTGTTTGAATGTTTTCTTTGTTTAAGTAATCAATATCATTCACACCTTTGAATGCTGTTATTAATCTTTCAAGTTGTCATTTGAGGGGAAAAACATTCCATTTTTGCCTCAAGTCTTAAAGGAAGAGAATATAATATTAAGGAAAATATTTACCCAAATAGTTTGCTTAGAATTTAGATTCCATTTGAATATTTTTATTAATGTGTAATTTTTCTGAAGGTTACTGATTTATATGAAAGTATTTTCTGTCCGTGTGGTTATATGTTTTATATAAAATTTACACAAGAAGTTATTTTAATCTGCGGCTTAAAATATGTGAAAAGATTATGGTCATCAATATAAAAATGGCTAAGCATGAAACGAAATACCTCTGGTTTATCTGAAATGAAAAAGAAAAATGTTGGTTTGTTTTATGTATTCAATAGGACTGAATTAAACTTTAGAACTATTTCCTTTCAGATGAAGAATAAAAAGCAAATGAGATAACTTCTTTTGAAGTATGAAAACATATAGTCCCAAGTTGTGGTCACTTATTATTTGAGACTTTCACTAATATTTGGCAAAACTGCAAGTATATAGCATGATAATCATATTTGCAA
Organism: Carlito syrichta; assembly: GCF_000164805.1. NCBI lineage: Eukaryota > Metazoa > Chordata > Mammalia > Primates > Tarsiidae > Carlito > Carlito syrichta. Next base: position 818,942 of record NW_007258435.1, on the reverse strand, counting down.
GCTATAGCTATAACTTATAAATCCTATTTTATTTTAAATACATTGCCTTAATTATTTCTCCATTTGTGACATGATAATATAAGAATACAGGAAAATAGCTGTTAAGAATGGCAACAATTAAGATAAAAATTTTATTTTGGCCAATAAGTCTTAAAATCAGTATCAGAAAGAACCTCAAAAACCAGCACTTTCTATCTTTATGGGAGTGGGGAAAAAAAAAAGAAAGACAAGAAAGGGAAGTGCTTTATATAATTCAACAATGACTGATTCGACAAAGTAAGAAATAGTTTGAACTGATTCCAAAGACAAAGGAATTCTATTTTAATTTTTTTTTTTTTTGAGTTGGAGTCTCACTCTGTCGCCCAGACTGGAGTGCAGTGGCCGCTCCCGGCCACTGCAGCCTCGACCTGCTGGGCTCCGGCGATCCTTCCGCCTCAGCCTTCCAAGTAGCTGGAATTACAGGCATGCGCTACCACGCCCAGCTGATTTTTTTATTTATTGTAGAGATGAGGTCTCACTGCCAGGTGGGTCTCGAACCCGCGGGCTCAGGCAATCCACTCACCTCAGCCTCCCAAAGGCACGGGATTACAGGCTGAGCCACCAAGCCCGGCTTATTTTAATCTCTTAACTACGATTTTGATATTACTTTTAGAAAAATTTAAAAATCAAAATTAAAAAGATAGCTGACCGAAACATTAAAATATATCTAAGCTATTCTACCAAAATATAAAAGAAAATAAAATTGATAAAAATGTGTTAGTTATTATAACACTGACACGTCAATTTAAATGATCCATTAGAAAGTTTTGAAGTTTATATAGTCAGTATATAGTTTACATAGAAGATCTAAGTATGAATTTTTGAATGCCATTTGAAAATCCTTGTCAACATTATTACATTTTTTTCTCAGCAGATATCCGAATACCAAATAAAGAAAGCATACATACTTCAGCAACTAGAGATTGATTTTTTTTTTTTTTTTTGAGTTAGAGTCCCACTCTGGCGCCCAGACTGGAGTGCAGTGGCCGCTCCTGGCCACCGCAGCCTCGACCTACTGGGCTCCAGCGATCCTTCCGCCTCAGCCTTCCAAGTAGCCGGAATTACAGGCATGCGCTACCACGCCCAGCTGATTTTTTTGATTTATTGTAGAGATGAGGTCTCGCTGCCCAGGTGGGTCTCGAACCCGCGGGTTCAGGCAATCCACTCACCTCAGCCTCCCAAAGGCGCGGGATTACAGGCTGAGCCACCGAGCCCGGCTTAGAGACTGATTTTTAGTGGGACATCATATAAAAAGTATGTGTGTGTGTATACACACACACACACACACACACAGATATTGAAAGTATCAGCCTAAAGCTTTATTAATTTTATTCTTATCTTTTAGTCTAAGTTATAAATTATGATTTCCATAGAGTGGGAAAAACTTCACAGAGAAAAAAATTTAAGATAAGTAAATGAGTCTACACAACAGAAAAAAAAATACATTAACAGAAATAATGTTTAACCCATAGATAATTTAACCATAAATTTTAAACAGTATAATTACAGACAGCATCCTAACTCTGTCACTTAATAGCCTTGACTCTACTCCGTTTACTTAGGCTCCAATTTCTTATTTATAAAATAGGAGTAACTCTACCTCATAAGCAGCAACAATTAAATGAGGTAATGCATGCAAAGCACTAAAGTGTCTGGTACATAGCTAATTTAATGAATGTTTACTATTATTTTATTATATCCTTTCCTTCAAAATATGTCCACCAAAACTGTTAAACAGACTAAGTTCTGCATTTTCAGGGACTATGTCACTTTAAATTTTCATCATGTTTAGAAAACTGATCATACCTATTTCATTTTTCCATCAATAGTTATCATAATGAGCTACAAATCACACTTTTCTAAATTATGTTCTCATGTCGGAAGGCCTGTTAAGAAAACAACAAAAATATCTTGAATTGCACATCTTTCCACATAAGAAGACATGAAGAAGAAAGTCTCCTTGTTCATTCCACTAAAGTCAATGACATTAATTGCTATTTCTTATAATCATATAAAATTTAAAAGGTAAGTCACATAAGTCAACTTACTTGATGAAGATCATTTCCCAGTGCATATTCTGCAAAGTAGCCTGGAGCAGCAGATGAAGCTCTAATGGCCTGCCACATTTTATACTGACAGCCTCCCAAATAATGAGAGTTGATTCCAGGAAAATGACCATAGTTTCTGAACACAAAAGCTTTTGGCGTTATCCCTCTGTTTACTATGGTACTTACAGCAGCTACCTAGTAAATTAAAAAATGAAAAAAGCCATTGTAACAGCAATATTTGGGATCTGTAGAACTTAAATACTATTTAGCAGTATGAGTAAACAATCTACAACTCTTCCAATGAGCTACATGTGTAACAAATGTAATGTTGACCAATGGGAATCAGATCCTTTTTTTTTTTTTTTTGAGTTGGAGTCTCACTCTGTCGCCCAGACTGGAGTGCGGTGGCTGCTCCCAGCCACCGTAGCCTCGACCTGCTGGGCTCCGGCAATCCTTCCACCTCAGCCTTCCAAGTAGCTGGAACTATAGGCACGTGCTACCACACCTGGCTAATTTTTTATTTATTGTAGAGATGAGGTCTCGCCAAGTTGCCCAGCCGGGTCTCGAACCCGTGGGCTCAGGCAATCCACTCACCTCGGCCTCCCAAAGGCGCAGGATTACAGGCTGAGCCACCGAGCCCGGCGAGATCCTTTTTAAATAGGCATTTCTTTATGGGACAAGAGATACAAGAATTGAGACAATTCTGAGAAATGTATTATAAGAGACTAACAATAAAAGAGATATATTTGACAACATGATTTAATTTTAAAAAGTCATACATTTCTGACTTTTATATAATAGCTGACACAGCAGTAGTAATGAATACAAACTGCTTAATCAGTATACTATTTTCATAATAACATTTACAAATTAGTCTTTGTTTCTGTGCTCTTTGAAAATATTTTGAATTTAGTGAAATTAGAATACATCAGGGCTTTGGATCACAGTTATTAAAACTTGGTAGTTGGGTGATTTTTATTAAAAATATAATGCTAACTATCCCAAGTCTTACATTGTATCACTGTTAGTTGAATTTATGTGAAATATGCTGTTTTGTTAAGGATCTATAATATAGACTTAAATGGCTAAAAGGTATTGATGAGGCCAAAGTTGTCAGTGTCCTATGTCAAGTCCCACCAGGGGCCTGTTGACTTTGCTATTTAATAAACAAAAGTCACATCCCAAATTCCTGTGGGAAATTCAGGTGTATCTCTAGGCCACTAGGTAGGTATAAGAGTTGGCCATATACTAAAATTCAGTCTTTCTATAACTGGTACCTAGATAGAACTGAATTAAGAAAGGTATGGGTGGTTTACCACACACTCCATTATTTTATACAAAGTTGATACTCTTCACAATTTAAAAGCAAGCAAGCAAACAAGGAGCCCTGGAGATACAGGAAGAAGCAAGAGTGCATCCTAGGGTCTTCGCCAAGAGCCAAGCCATCTCTTTATCATGGCCTCTGAGGCCCTGTGCAGTCTGATCTGGCTACTACTACAGTATCATGCCCCCTTGTATCCTTAGGCACTGTCTTCAAAAACTAGTTCCTAAATTCTCTATAACTCCTCCTGTACAGGTCATTTCCATTACCAGAAATGCTTCTATTCTTCAACCTTCACACTGAGGTCTCAAATCTCACTTCTTTAGTAGCTTTTCCCCGTGTCTCTTTAGACACATGCTTTCAGAGAACTGCTTTTGTGCTCCATAGCACAATGTATTTCAGAGAAACGACATCTCATTTGTGTGATTATTTCATTAATACCCATGTTGCCCTACTGGGCTGTAAACCCCATGTCTGCATTTGCCCCTAATGCATCCAAAGTGCCCTGCAGTGAGCACATAATTAGTAATTGCAGAGTGAATGAAAGTGAATATGCCAGAGTTAAAGTGCAACAAAGGGAGCTGTATTTGTTTGTTTTTCATGGTTACAGCTAGTTATCCAAGAATAAATACAAGCTGCATGGGATTCCTAGGGACATAAATCTTATTCCTTAATCAAACATGTAACATTAAAGAAAACAAATCTCAAGCAACACTCAGGTCATTGAGTTTCAAACAAATTAAATGAGGAGCCATACAGAGACATATCTAAGTGACATTAAAATTTTAATTGTAACTCCATTTGTACATAAATATACTCTAATAGTCATGGACCACACAGCAATGCTTTAGTCAATGATGGACTGTACATACAACAGTGGCCCCATAAGATTATAATGAAGTACTTACGCTGTATTTTTACTGTATCTTTTCTATACATAGAAACACAAATACCATGGTGTCACAATTGCCTATAGTATTTAGTACAGTAACATGCTATACAGATGTGTAGCCCAGGAGCAATAGCTATACCATATAGCCTAGGTGTGTAGATAGCTACACCATCTATGTTTGTGTAAGTACATTCTATAATATAGTTTTTGCACAATGATGAAATGCCTGATGACATATTTCTCAGAATACATCCACATCATTAAGTGTTGCATGACTGTATATCTAAGAAGCATATAAAACTTCTCTTTAAAAATTTGGGGAAGGGAATGCCATAATTTTCCTTGAATCATTAAATTTGATTAAAATAATTATGATAAAATAATTCTTCCTCATTTTTAGTCCCAGTCTTTCATTTTTTTTTTTAGAGGAGGAAAATATTGTTTACTTAGAAACTAGATTAGAGAGAGAGAGAGAGAGAGAGAGAGAGAGAAAGGAGATTCACCTCCCCAAGATAGGGAGGGGGTCAAAGCTTAGGGAAACAAGAGCATGGCCCAGCCATAACTCAAAGAGCACATGGCCAGACAAAAGCAATGGCCAATCCTTCATGTTTTTAAACTTGTTACTTTTACTAAATATAGAAAAGGATTTATGATCACATCTTGTAGCTTCACAGAATGACCAAATGTATGTATAAAGAATTAATATAATCTATTAAAAGAGATTAAAAGTGTCCTCAGGGATAAGTGCTTTCACCAGACCCTCATATCCAACTAGGTGTTTTATTTAAGAGACTCTAAACTTACCTTAGGACATGTGGGATTTCTTGCTGTTTCAATCATTAGTGCAGATCCCATTCTATCCCTTTATTAAAGGAGAAGAAATAAATAGTATCACAATGATTTTATCTCCTAACAACCAGGTAACAAACACTATGCCATTACTGCTTGACATAGGCTTTGTCAACATGCTATGCAAGACAACAACAACAAGAGAATCTCTTCTATAATGTGCATGAACCAACATGCAGATATTTATTAATCTCTGATTCAAACTTCAAGTATCTAAAGTTCTGAGGTGGAGCAATCAATATAGGGTGCAGTAACTGAAAAAGATGAGTGAAGGTAGCTGAAAGAAGACACTGAAAAGTAGCAAGGCAACATATTCAAAGTCAGGAGACACACAGGTTAATGCACAAAGAGAGAATAAATATGTTGCTTTCAGGGTTTTGCTGGCAGCATAAAGGGGCTGTGCTGGAGAAGCCTGTAGAAGTATGCATGGACTAGTAAGTAACCTAAAAACCAGGGCAGGACATTTAGGCTTTAAACTTGCTTTAGTAGGCAACAGAGAACCAATATAATCTTAAAAGCTGCTTTAAATCACTGGAGTTAAAAGTAAATGAAAATAGATAATGAATTACTGCAACATTACAAAATTGTCCTTGGACAGTAATTTTCACAATTCCACAATAATAAAATTTTATTTCAATGAAGACTTTTCCAGAAAAAAAAAATGATGTTTTTTCCTGTATTAAATTATAAAGAGTATGTTTTTACTAACCTTCCTTATTCTTCTAATGACATTTAAAAAATAATACTAATGTTTCTTAACTAGTACATTTCATGTAAAGGTATTATTACAAATTGCTTAGCTATCTATCCTTCATAAGCTTTTATAAATATCAGTGCAAAATGCTTTTCAAGATGGACAAGATATTTTGTCTTTCCCAATTTGACATATACATTTAGTTTGCATGGAGATCAAGGCAATTTTATTCTTCTAAGGGTCATTTTGTTTTCACAGAACTGTTATTGTAAAATCAAAACAAATCCTAGAAGCATAATGCTTTCACACTTTTAAGCAAAGCTTATATTTATTTTTTGTTGAAATCCTGATTTCATTAAAAGAGCTAAAATGCTTTAGTGAATTAAGTTATAAATAAAAAATTGAAAAGAAAGGACTGGTAATTGCTTATTTCGGAGAGATGTCAATATATGGAAAAATCTTTGACATTTCTAGATTCTACTGATGCTATAATTAAAACAGTGCCCCTAAAATAACACAATATCATTATCACAGCAAAAAAGAAAACCATAAAAGTACTCTCAATAATCAATGAGGGGAAAAATATGTTATTACCAAAAAGGCCAAAGGTAGGTGTGTTAGAATACAACAATAATGGCTCCTCATGAATCACATTCCTGGTATCCATGTCCTTATACATTGCCCCTTCTCACATAGATCCATGGTTTGGTCAATGAGACATCAGCAGCAAATATGCCATTAAACTGAGGCTTGATAAGTGCTTATGTGGCAGGTTTGACCTCTGGGAACTCTAAGATGGCAATGAGGAAACGAAGACTAGAAGATAATGACTACATGAAGAACGAGACCTTCCATATTAGCTGAACTAACCAGTGAGCTCAGGCAGAACAGGAGAAACGTCCAGTCAAACCACAAAATTATGACACTAAATCATCATTGTTTAAGTCATTAAGTTTTTGGAGTGGTTTGTTTTGCAGCAAAGGCTTAATGAAAAAGCAGGGAAAGAAAAAACTAGCTACACTTATAAAGTTTATCAATGCTATAATAAAAAATAAAGAAGTCTACAAAAAATGAGACAGCACTATGCAAATATGTGAAGACACTCTCGTGAGTAACAAAAAGAAAAAACACTTCATAGTAGAGAAGTTTTAGACCTTCATTTAAAAGTGAATAAACAGTATTGATTTTAGATTTCATGGGGATAGATATGAACTATTTTTTTCTAATTTAATACAAAAGACCCCAAAATAAGTAACATACAGTGATAATAAATGAGAAAACTTCACAAGATGTCAAAATTCCACAAAATAACTGATATTTCATGTAATTTCCATCCAAATATCTGTGAAATTGTTTTATGTGACAAAAATAACCTAAGATTCACTTTGAAGAGTAAATGAAAATAGCTAACAGAACTGTGAAAAAGAATAAAAAGACTTGTTATACTATGTTAATATAAAAACATTATATATAGCTTTAACAACTAAACTTACAGAATTTGTACAAAAGTAAACAAATCAATTGAAAAAAACAAAAACTTGGACACAGACTCTAATATAGGTAAGAATTTAAAATATGATAAAGGTGGTATTTTAAATCAGTGAAAAATATTTGCTAAATAATAGTGGGACATTTGAATATTAGAGAAAATACATAAATCTTTACTCTTTTAAATTATACACCAAAATAAATTTCAGGTGGCCTCAGAATTATATATAAGCTTAATTAAACCTAGGACTGAAAATAATACCAATATATTTACCTGCTTTCAGGGTAGAAAAGACTTTATAAACATAAAAGCAGAATTAAAAATTAAAGGGAAAAAATTTGACTAAAGGAAGATTTTTTTTTAATCCTCTACATTAAAAGTGTTGATTAAAAAGCACCTTTTAAAAAGCATCTTTTACAATACAGTAAGGAATACTCCAATAGGACAATGGGTAAAGATTACATCCTTAGATTTCACAAGAAATAATATAATCAAAAATCATTTAAAAAGTTCAAAGCCGGGCTTGGTGGCTCAGCCTGTAATACCGCGCCTTTGGGAGGCTGAGGTGAGTGAATTGCCTGAGCCCGCGGGTTCAAGACCCGCCTGGGCAGCAAGACCTCATCTCTACAATAAATCAAAAATCAGCTGGGCGTGGTAGCGCATGCCTGTAGTTCCAGCTGCTTGGACGGCTGAGGCGGAAGGATCGCCGGAGCCCAGCAGGTCGAGGCTGCGGTGGCCGGGAGCGGCCACTGCACTCGTCTGGGTGACAGAGTGAGACTCCAACTCAAAAAAAAAAAAAAAAAAAAGTTCAAACTCATCAATAATCAGTGATAAAAACTAACATGTTTGTTTCAAAATATCTTAAACTGATATATTTTTAAATATTAAACTACTTAGTGTTTATGAAACAGAAATACAAATTGATGCTGAGTGAGCTGGGACAGCTGTTTTGAAGAACAATTCAACTATATATGTATACCACCTGATTTAAAATTTTACTTCTAGAAATTTACTTTAAAGACATTATCAGTGATTTAACAGTGATTTAAGTAGAAATGTAGGATATCCATCTAAATTTTATCTTGAACTGCAAAACAATCTTAAGTATCCTTTTCCAAAGAAAATGTGTTAAATAAAAAAAATCCATAAACAACGAACAACCATTAAAACATGTTTCAAAAAATATTAAATAGCTCAGGAAATCATTTGTGATAAAATGCTCAGTGAAAAAGCAGGATGCAAAACTACACGTGAATTATCTCAATTTTGCGGAGGGAAGAAATGCACACACAACCCTCCCCACACACACACTTGTGGAAAATCACAGAAAAAATAGATCACCATGTTAATAGTGGTTTTTGTTCTTAGTGGGATTATTAGTTATTTTGTTTTCTTGATATATTCTTGATTTTCCATTTAACGATTAAAAAGACATCAACACTTGACCCAATAATTAGGCTTCTTTAAAAATCAGTCTTCTGATATATTTCATATGTGGAAAGAAATTTACATTTAAAGTTTCCTACTACTGCATTGTTCATAATCACAAAAAATTACCAACATAAATGTCTTAAATGTCCATAAAAATCCTAAATGAAAATGATTAAGAAAATATGATATCATATCATTCTAGATTATAGTCTTTAAAAATGTGTCAAGAGTTTTTAATAAAGTTGGGAAAAAGGGAAAGGATACAAAATTTCAATATAATTTCCATCATATAATATGTATATAGCTATAGAAAAAATGAATTTAGACTAGAAAAAAACGAGAAAGAAATATATTACTAGGTTTACAGCTCTGAGTAATAGGATCACTAGGTGATTTTAAGTTCATGCTTATATTTTTGGCTTTTATTTGGAAAAAAATTTTTAAATTATTAAATTTTTTGGAAGAATGATGAGAAAAGACTAAATATGTTAAGCAAATAACAAGGTAAAAATATGGTATATTTACAATATGATCTCATAAAAAAGCAACTTACTTTTATAGGTAAATCTCACACATATGAATCCATGAAACAATGACTAAAATATGATTTACCAAAATAGTAACAGTGGTTACCTCTAATACGTGGGATTAATAATTTAATATTCTTCTTTATCTTTTTCAAATTATAATATGAACATATTACCTATATAATCAGAACATGTAAAAAAAAGGAATTATAACTTACTTAAGAATCTTTTCCCATGTTTGACTGTCATAAAATGCATGGCTCCAACTCATTTTGACTGTTCCAACAATGACATTTTGTGAAAATACATCTGACCCTAATTTTCGATAAAGTTCCTCACATTCATCCAAGGGCATATGAAACAATCCCAACATGAAAGCTAGTATAGCACCTAAAACAAAAGAATCCTTAGTTTTTATTAGCATTGATGTTATAGCACTTAGAAGTGTAAAATCTCCTGAGTCTCAGATCTGGCTTAAATTCTAGCTTTGATACTCTCTAGCTATGTCACCTAGGACAAATTACTTAACTTATCAGAGCTCCATTTATTTCCATCTGTAAAACTGGGATAATTACAATTAAAATTCATAAGTCTCTTATACTAGGTTAACCCATACAAAGGGCTTTATCAGGCATCAAAAAGAATTAAATAAATGCTACCCAATGATAATGATGATGATGATGATAATTTAAAAATACACACAAACTGGTCAGGCTCACTGGCTCATACCTATAAGCCCAGTACTTTTGGAGGCTGAGGTGGAAGGACTGCTTGAGCCCAAGAGCTTGACACCAGCCTGGGCAATACAGCAAGGCCTCATTTCTACAAAAATTTCAAAAATTCACCAGGCGTGGTGACACACACCTGTATTCCCAGTTCCTCAGGAGGCTGAGGCAGCATCTTTGAGGCCAGAAGTTCAAGGCTATGGTGAGCTGAGATCTTCACTCCAGCATGGGTGATAGAGACCCTGACTCCAAAAATAGAAAAAAAATTCCAAAAACCAAAAAATGTTTTACATTAAATTAAATAACAAGAAAAACACTGTGGCAGATACTGTTCTTTCTAGTATTAGTAACTTAGTTTTAGCCACAGGATACAGTACATCTGACAACTTACCAAGTCATTAAGCAATTACTCCTTTAGGTTAGTACTAGGAATCAATGTAATTAAAAAAATTCGGTACTCTAGAATGCCTTTTTAAGTAGCTGATTGCATATCTAGCTGCAATTGGTAGGACACACTGCCACCTAGTGTGTCTAACTGGCCTACCCCTAAATGAAAGAGAAAGGGAGGAGAAAGCTTTGGAGTATGAAGAGAGAGCTAGGGAAGGCAAAGGACTGTGATCTTAAACATAAGTGTTTTTTTCCTATTCCAGAACTGCTAGAATGCGCCACTTCCATATAATAATTATTACCTGTGCTTACACCACAAATGTAATCAAAGAGCTGATGAACTGGTTTCTGAGTAAGTTCAACTAATTTCCGTAGTGTCTGAAGAGCAACCACACCTCTGTGGAAAAGATTAAAGGCAAAATGAGAATTCCCGTTTCAAGAAAAATTAAGTTACTGAATAAAACAATTCTAAAAATTGCTTTTGTAGTTTCATGTTATATGCTAACACGAAAACTAATAATCAATATTAGCTCAGTAAAAATTGCCCACTGAATTTTGATATCACATTTGAAAATCCAATATCTAAATAATGATATAAAACCTGAGCTATGGCAGCAACATTCAAAAATTTACACTAGCATTGCTTTATATAAAAATACGCCTGCCCAAATGAATTTGAGAATGCCAGAAAAAATAAACAAATAAGAATTTAAAGATATGTCCATATAAGATCTTTAAAACACTTCAACTTTGGAAACCATTTAAAACCTCCACTCACCAGTTTTGGGATGCCATCTACTGGTTTCTTCTCTTACAAATTTAGTTGGTCACTTATACGTCTATATATTTGTTTTTTATATCTTTCAGTTCTTAGATTTTTAAACTTCCTTGTATGTATTCATTTTTTTAAAACTCCCAATAATCTTAGGATAATCCTTTGCATTGAGGGCATATATTCATAATATAATATGAATGTCATATGTTATATATCAATGTCATATATTATATATCATATAATCAATTAATGCTGACTTTGTTCCTTTTGGGATCCTTGCCAAAAGCAGTAAGCAGCTTCATGAAAGAATGTGAAAAGACAAAATAGCTTAGGAGGGTAGGCCAATTCAGGGTGCATATGCCATGTGAAAAATTTTAACACTGAGAGAATATTCAAAAACAGTGAGTGAAAAGCACTATTTCCAATACAAGGTGTGGGTTAGGTAAGTCCTAGAAAACAATGGCAGGTAGGCACCCAGAGATAAAATTTAGAGCATCAAATTGAGCCTATCTAATTAAGAGAAGTAACTAGAAAACACTGTAAAATTAAAGTAGAAAACCAAAGATGTAAATTTTTTTTAATGTAACAAATGTAGATTTGAGGATAGGTAGGAAGAAAGGATGCCCTATAAAAGAGATTCATTAAAATTCAAATGAGATGTGAAGAATTAAAGATAATGCTGGGCAAAATATATTTAAGAACGTAAACTCCATTATCTTATAAAAAAGAAATAAAACAAGAACATATATATTCACACAGAAAAGATTTGAAGAAAATAAATCAGAATATTAAAATAATAAGCTGTGAGCTATGGTTTTTGTTTTGTTCATCCTTTTTCTCTCAAGTTTTTCTAACTACTTGTATAATTAGGGGAAAAGACTATTTAACAAAGTTGTATTTATAAATTAACTCAGAAAAAATATTAAAAATGTACTTATAAATGCTATAGATGGCTACTACTATACATGCCTAATGCTGTACTAACCAGGCTCTCTTATACCAAAAAAAAAAAAGGGTAGGGGGAAAATATGGGTTCTATTTTCACAAGCCCTCATCTCTTACTGCTTTAACACAATTCTCCCATTCTGGCGCCTTTCTCATATTGCCTTAAACTAAGGTTTCTCAACAGTAGCACTACTAACATTCTGGGTCAGATAATTGTTTTTGGGGACTGTCCTGTGTATTATATGGTGTTCAGCAACAACTGTCCTCTTCAAACTAGATGCAAGTAGCAGTTTCCCAGTTGTGACAACCAAAAATATCTCCAGACACCTCCAGCAAAGAATCACTGGCTTAAATCTACCTTTATTCTAACTTACTTCTAGATATCCCCAAATCTCTCTAATTTTTACTTATGTAACAAAACTCTTGTTCTATAAGATCAAATACTTATTGGTCACAAATATCTTTTTCATCATACCTCTCTCGCTTTAAATAGACATCTGAATGTCCTTTAATGCTCTTACTTCTTTCAGATATTTCTTCATTAAAAATAATCCATGGTCATGGATAGAGAGTAATTTTCTATATATGTCTATAATTTTTAAATTTATTGTCTTTTTCTCCTCCAGAATGCAAGCACCATGAAGACTTACTTAGATTTTGTCTGTTTTGTTTACTCAGTGTCCCCAGGATCAAATCAGGACTTATAACATGGCAGGGACTCAATCAATATTTGTTAATTGAGTCAATGAACGACACTATCCTTCCCAACTCCCTGAACTTAACGGCACCAAGGATTCTTTTTAGTGTTCCTCAAATGCCCTTACTCATTTAATTGCCACTTTACCTACTTCTCATCACTTGGAACCAATTCTATGAACTAGAATGATCCTTCCAATTCATTATTACTGTATGTATCAAATGAATAATGAACTCTTTCTGAAATTATTTTACTTAACTCTAAGAAACATCTATCAACATCTTCTAAGATTTTTCTCTTTTCAAAGTTGGCTTTTCTTTGCCAACTGAACACTTCTATGAGGATGTATATATTTTGTATTCAAGATATCCAAAGAAAACCGTCTTTCTCAACAACACTCACCTCTCCTGCCCCTGTAATTGTCAGTCACCCACAAAATTTAATTAGAGTGAACTTGACATGTCTACGATATCCAGTCTCCTTTTTTCTTCAAAGTTTCTTGTATATCTTTCCTTCCTCCTGCCTCCCACTGCCACCATCTGAAGTTAGTTCTTTACTATCCTGTGACTAGATTATTAAGTAGTCTCCTCTTCTTACCACTGACTCCTTCCTTCACATTGGCATCAAAGTGTAAAGGACTTGAGTGAATACTGGACTGTGGAATTTAACAAAAAGATAAGAGTAATACTTGAAGATATAGAAAAGTGATTGGTAAAGCAGGTATATCAGAGAGTAAGTTAAAGCTAAGAATAATAGGCAGGACATATACTATGAATCTAAGAGATGGTAGGAAACTGGGACCCAAGCTAGAAAAAGAAAAAATTAAAAAAACCAGGCCAAAGACTCTAAGCAACAAATATGCAAAAACTAGATAAAATAAGACACATGGATGGATTGCCAGTTGTAAAAATAGAGCCTGAAGGTGAATTTATTTCCTTCTGAACAAAGAATACATTGATTTCTTGTAAAGCACAGAACTGGTATCTGCAAGTGAAGACATAGGGAGTCAGGAAGCTACTGATATAGCCTCCTTTTCTAACCATCACTTTATCAAGTGACTAGTCGACTGATATACATATAGGTAAGATAAATATAATGTAAGAAAGCTAAAATTAGGAAACATCATTAAGATTTTAAGAGAATAAAGGTTGATAAGCTTTTAAACTAACAAAAAGGTCTGAAAAGACTGAACTAAAATATAAATACTAAATCAAATAAACATAAAAGGTAATTCAGGTATATGTTAGAGTAGCCCTTAGGTTGATAAAAGTAATAAATTTAAAGAAAATTCAAGTTTTATTTAAAATTTTTTATTTTATAATGGTACAATAATATCAAATCCATACTTTAAAAAATAATTTTTCTAGCCTTACCTTGTTCCTCCACCATCAATTGTAAGAATTCGGATCCCTCTACCTTTCACTGGATCCACATAGCCAATTAAGGCCAAAATTTCTCTAACTGCAGCCTGAAGAGTTTCATCCTTAATTTGTCTCAGTCGTAATAAATATGGAATAATTCTTTCCTATGTTGAGAGAAAAGATATTTTGTGGCTTTTCAGAATCACCCATTGTAACAGCTTTGATCCAGCTCTGACCCCAACTGATTTAAGGTTATCAGTGCCCCAATCTACATGCAAAACCGAGAAACAAAAAAATTCTCTGAAAAAAGTGAAAAAATTGAATGCAATCCTATGGAATTTTAAAAATTCACAATGTCCAGCATCCAAAAAAATTATAATTCATGTGAAACCAGTACCAAATGATCAAAGACCAAGAGGTGATCCTCATATTAGAACTACCAGTAAAAGATGTTAAAATAAAAATAACAAAAATAAAATTACCATCTAAAGATATCATATACCTACAAATTAATAAAATAAATCCAATGAGAGATGTGCAAGAAACCCACCTTGAACACTTTTTAAATACCGAGGGAAAATAAATATAACCCAAATAAATGGAAGAATATACAATACACATGTTTCAGAAGACTGAATATTGTAAAGACCCAATTCATCCTAAATTATTCCATAGATTCAAGGTAATTACAGCATGACTTTCTTCTTTATTTTTAATTTGTAGGTAGATAAGCTGATACTAAAATGTGTATGAAAATAGGACATGTCAAGAGTAGCTAAAGCATTATTAAGGAGCAAAGTTGAAAGATTTATACTACCAGATATTAAGTTGACTATAAAGCTACAATAATTAGGCAGTATAGTATTAGAGCAAGAATAGACAAGCAGGCCGCCACCACCGCCGTGACCATTGCCCCGCCTGTGCCTGAGGTGACCCACGACTTCAGACCCTGAATCCCTCCTCGCTGCTACCACTGCCACCATCACACCCTGCCCCTAGCCCGGAGCCAGACTCATGGAGCTCCTCCCATTACTCACATTGCTAGCTCCCTCCCCTCCTGGGTGAGCAGTTGCAGAAAAAGATCAACTGGAGTGGTGAGATGCCACCACCTGCTGGCGATTCAAGGTATCAACATTGAAATGGGAAAAACAGAAGCTTGATAAATAGACACAGGCCAGATGGGAGTGGTGAACTGGGCAGGAAGCCCAGATCTGAACTGCCCTTCACAGTAGGCCAGGGGCAACTGACCCTAACTGTGAACAAATTTACCAGTCTGTAAAGACAGCTAGAAATCAGAGCTGAAAGGACATTGGACTTAAACGAAAAGTCCCAGAGTGTGCTTGGTTGGTTCTGTTAGTTTACTGACTTAATTCTATTCCTTTTGTTTTGTTCTTTTTTTTTTTTTTTTTAATTTCTCTGTAAACCCCATCTTTGTATAGAGGAATAGCACACCAATAAGGAGGTTGGTTAGCTTGTACGGTAGCATCACTGTATGTTTTAGCTTTTTTGTATGGTTGTTGGTTAGCTTGTAGTTGTGGTTTATTGTTTTTATCTGTTTCAGTCTTTGTGTCTCTCTTTATTTGCTGGTACACTCTTCTCTTTTCCCTCTTACTCCTCTCTCTCTCCACTCCCCTCTTCCCCCTACTGCCCACTCCATTCTCTTCCCTCTGTTAACCTCATTTTGCTTTCAGTGAGTAAACCTACAACCCCACTGCATGGACAGATTGCAAGGCAGTGGGAAGTGGGTTTCAGATTATCCATATACCTGTCAGCAGATACTGAGATCTGCAGATAGATTTTGAATCACAGCTCCTCCCTTAAGTAAATCTCAAAACTGCAAAAAGGACCGCCACCAACTTACAGTCCAACTCCAGAATTAAACAAAGCAAGAGGATAGAAATAAAGAATAGGAGATTGAACAAACAGAAGTAAAAGCAATCCCTCCACCCCTCAATAACAGAATTAAAGAAGATGGGGAAGTGGAGGGAAGAAAAAAGTAGGGAGGAAAATTCTGCACAAATGAAGAAAAACCAAAAGAAGAATATGGGTTTCACACAGACCCCTGGGAGGTCGGACACTGAGAAAATAGACTTCAGAACACAAACAATGAAGAGCCCCCAGAATGACTGGTCACATGCAACAAACCCAGACATCAAGACATTAATAGAGTGAATAAAAAAAATTGAGGAGAGACAAGAGAAAAATAGGAAGGAGATGATGACAGAAATAACAGCAGTAAAGAATATTGTGATGGAAATAAATAACTAACTAATAAACATGGAAAGCAGAATTTCAAATGAGAATAACCTACCCAGCCAAGCTAAGCTTCATCAGTGAGGGAGAATTGAAATCTTTCCCAGATATCCAATCCCTAAGAACCTATGCTGCCACCAGACCACCTCTACAAGAAACACTTAAGAAAGTATTGAACACAGAAGAAAAGGAAAAAAGAACAACAACGTTCTTCACAAGAATACAGGCAAAAGATTAAAAACAAACATGAGCCAACTCCAGAACCCAAAGAAAGACAACAAACAAACAGGAACAACTCTGTAAGAACCTTATGACAGGGATCAACTCTTGCATTTCAATTATTAGCCTAAATGTGAACGGACTAAATGCACCACTGAAAAGACATAGAATGGCAAAATGGATAAAATATCATCAGGCAACAATCTATTGCCTTCAAGAGACTCACCTCACTAGAAAGGACACCCACAGACTCATAGTAAGAGGATGGGAAACAAATTTTCAGGTGAACGGAACACAAAGAAAGGAGGTGTCGCAATCTTGATCTCAGACAAAATACCCTTTCAGCTATCAAAAATTAAAAAAGATACAGAAGGCCACTACATAATGATAAAAGGTTCAATCCATCAGCAAGAAATATCCATCCTAAACATATATGCACCCAACATAAGAGCACCAACTTTCATAAAGCAGCTTCTAGGTAAACTAAAAAAAGATATCAACTCCAACACTATCATAGCTGGGGACTTCAATACCCCAATCACAACCCTAGACAGATCATCAGGACAAAAAATCAGCAATGAGATCTGGAACCTCAATGTGAGTCTTGACCAAATGGACTTAATTGATACCTACAGAACACTTTATTCAACGACCACAGAATATACATTCTACTCATCACCACATGGAACATACTCTAAGATCAACCACATACTTGGCCATAAATCAAGCATAAGCAAATTTAAAAAGATCGAAATTTTGCCATGCACCTTCTCAGATCACAGTGGAATAAAAATAAACATCAACACCAACAAGGTTCCCCCAAAACCCACAAAGGCATGGACACTAAACAGCATGATGCTAGACAACTCTTGGGTCAATGATGAAATCAAAACAGAGATTAAAAGATATCTGGAAACAAATGAATATGAAGAAACATCTTACTAAAATCTCTGGGATGCCACGGAAGCTGTAGTAAGAGGGGAATTCATATTTCTATAGACGCACATGAAGAAAATGGAAGGATCACAAATTAACAGCCTAACAAGTCACCTAAGGAAGCTGGAAAAGCAAGACCACCAAAATCCTAACTTCAGCAGAAGAATCCAGATCACCAAAATAAAGGCACAAATCCAGGACATGGAAGACAAAAAGATAATACAAAAAAAATCAATGAAACAAAAGGCTGGTTCTTTGAAAGGATAAACAAGATCAATGGTCCACTAGCTAGACTGAGCAAGAAAAAGAGAAAAAAAGCCTAAATGAACACAATCAGAAACACAAAAGATGAAGTCACATCTGACCCCGAAGAAATACAAAAGATCATTAGAAACTACTATGTACCTGTATGGAAACAAACTTGAAAACCTTAAGGAAATGGAGGACTTCCTGACATCACACAACCTGCCTAGGTTAAAACAAGAAGAAATCGAGACCCTAAATAGAAAAATAACAATCAAAGAAATTGATTATGTAATAAGAAAACTACCTTAAAAAAAAGCCCTGGACCAGATGACTTTCCAGCAGAATTCTATAAAACATTCAAGGAGGAGCAGATACCAATCCTACTGAAAGTATTCCAGGCGATTGAGAAAGATGGAACTCTCCCCAAATCATTTTATGAAGCTAACATCACATTGATATCCAAGCCAGGTAAAGACCCAACAAAGAAAGAGAACTACAGGCCAATATCTTTGATGAACATAGATGCTAAAATTCTCAACAAGATCCTAGCAAACCGAATCCATCATGACCAAGTAGGCTTCATTCCTGGGATGCAAGGCTGGTTCAACATTCATAAAACCATAAATGTAATTAAATACAT